>NW_026651847.1:0-25000 GCF_029873635.1 Malania oleifera | reverse complement strand
CCCAACAAATACATCATGCCAAACCCAAACAACTCCATAAATGCAGACAACACCATTCCTTAATTAACAGACGCTTTCATAGCATGACGAAAGTCTAACCGTCTCCTTCGAGGGGTGGATCATTGGGACACTCTCTAAGGAAACTCTTGGACTTGTCGTTGGCCTAGACACAACTCATATAGTGTGGAAGACCCTCAAGAATGCATATGCTCAAGAATCACAAGAATGTGAATTTACTTTATGCCAACATATCACCAACCTTCGGAAAGAAGAACATATCCACACCTTCACAGGTCTTTGTGTGACAATCTAGCAGTAATCGGGAAGCCCATTTCAGACTAAGCAAAAGTATTTTGTCTTCTCACCAGCCTTGGTTCGCAATATGAAATCTTCACAACAACTTTGTTGAAGCCCCCAAGGTCGTCCTACTTTAAGTTGGTTTCTCAACTCGAAAACTTTGATCAAAGGTGAAATTGGTTCTCTCGTCACACTGATGTCCAAGCTTCATCTCTCACCCATCAAGTGGTGTTTTATGGACGACAATAGTAATGTTCCCAGCTAAACTCGTTGGGCTTCCATGGATGGACACAAAACTTCACGTCAACTAGACGTGGATTCCAGACGCAACAAAACAGGGACTCAAGTCAAGTCTACACAAATAAGTCCTTTCCTACAAATACACAACGTCACCCTCCACCACCAGGTGAACACCACATGACTCCTTTTTAAAGGGACAAGTACCGTAACCAATAGTGTCAATATTGTGGCATGATGGGCCACATTGCTAAGATATGCTAGTGGGTTCCAAAAAAACTAGCTTCTCAAAATGAAGTTCCATAAACCCTTGCAACATTAACACTAGACACCACCATTACAGACACATAATGGGCTTCAGACACCAGGGCCTCCAATCACATGACATGTAGCGACCCGAAGAATTACAGTAATTAAATAATAAAAGAAAAGAGAGGAAAAGGAAATTATAAAAGGGACTCACAAGGTCTTGTCGACAAATGCAGGGCGCTCGTCTACGAGCATACTTCTTGGGCTTGTCGACGTGGACACGTGTCTTGTCGACAAAAACTCACCAAGAGGGGTTTAGCAGAGCTTGAAATTTGTCGATGAGGGATTTGAGTTTGTTGACAAACTCCCTTCAGGGACTCGTAGACGAGGTGACGTGTCTCGTCGACGAATCCACACTTTATAAATAGGTTTAACTCGGGTTCCAGTGAGAAATTCATGCAGAAAATCCCTTCTTTCTCTAAAATCCATCCCTCTCCCCTTCTCTCTACAATTCTGACTTCATTCTTCGCCGGTTCAACGATTGGAAGCCGCCACGCTACTCCTAGGAAGATTCTCTTCAAGTTTGCTGGAGTAGATTGTTGGTTATGCTAACTTGGGCACCATCTCAAAACCAGGATAAGTTGAATATTTGGGTATTTTTAGTATTATCGATTTTGTGTTGTATGGGAATATACTGATGTTTTGTGGAGTAAAATTGGGGTATTATGTTTTCAGGATTAAGGCGATTTTGGGACCCTGCAGATATGGGTTGAGGACTCCAATGAGTATATTTCTAGGAGCTCAGGTAAATTATAGTTTAGAAATGCTGAATATATGGAATTGGGGAAAATAAGAATGTGATAATTATTAAGGTAAATTCAATTAAGTGACTGGAAATTATATGGGTGATATTTCAGGGAGTTGAAAATTATGAACGCATGTGTAAGATTATTAAATAGTAGCTAGAGGCAGGTAAGGGGAATAAATGTTATACCAGTCTTATTAGACATTTTATGAGTATAATATAGTATTTGATCAAAGCATAAAAATTATACAGTTCTATAAAATATATGCATAGAGTTTTATTGAATTGTGTGGCATGAGAAATACTAGAATATTACAGAATGTGTTATATAGTTTTACAGAAGCATGATTATATAGCCTATAGAATTATGGAACACAACTTATATAGTTTTATATACAGAGCTACAGCTATACAAAATTATACAGAAAATACAGCTTAGATGATATACAATATTTTACAGAATCATGCTTATACAGTATTTTATAGAATTACGAATACATAGTATATTCTAGAATAATATTGTATAGCATTTTACAGATTTGATTATGCAGTATTGTATTACCATGATATACAGAATATAGAACAATGATTATACGAAATTTTATAGAATCATGATATACATAATATAGAATCATGACATACAAAAATACAGAATATACAAAATATAGAGCCATGACATATAGAATGCAGAATTACAGCTACAATTGTAACACCCCAGACCCGCCACGTGGGCCCGAAGTGTTATGAGACCAACACACATCTCTGATACAATTCATGCAGCGAAACTAATTAAATAACCTCAAACAAAATACCAGAGTTCTACATTTACATATGAAGATCCATAAAATTCAATATCATTCTTCATATTACAAAAACCAGAATAAAATATATATAACATAAAACTAAATACATAACCGTTGTGATATCCAACTCACAAAAACTAACCCCGCCCTGGAGCTATCTAAGCTCGATCACCTGGTAGATATAAAAAGATTAAATCATTATCAGGGTGAGACACCTCTCAGTAAGGAAGAAGTAATTTACAACAGTGTGTCGCTAAAGTGTTTAATATATAATTAAATTATCTATAAAATCGCATTTCACCACCAATAGCAGCCAAGATAACGCATTCATATCACGCCATGGTGAACTCCTCTGTCACCCAATCACATGCCCACAAACATAATTATTTCTTACTGGTAATTCCCGAGAATAAGGAAGTCTACCCATCCATATAGGTAGATTCCCTCTGCTCTAGTGCTAACACCAGGGCACTCACCTTTGTCAGTAAGCCCTTGGGTTATCTATTCAGCTAAAGTCTCTGAGAATAAAGAAGGTCGCCCGCCCATAACAGTGGCTTCCCTCTACCCTAGTATCCACAAATAATTACTAGAGTACTCGCCTTCCTTAACAAGCCCTCAGGTGGAGTAATCTACTTTACCATAAATACTTAATTAATTAAAGTCACACGCAACCAATAATAATCATTTCACAGGGCTCCACACATATATGCATACCACAATCAATCCACATGGGATAATCCACACAGTCTTCAATCATACCCACATAGGGTCCATAACCATGCAGAATACAATGTCCACACAGGACTCTCATCTATATAGAAAATATATGTCCACACAGAACTGGTCCACACAGGTCAATCATACATACAACCACATAGGTTTTACGATCCATATAGGACAAACCAACACAGAGATTACAACACAAACCTCCCTATTCATGGTAAATAGGTAAACAAACTCCTCATACCACTGCCAATGTTTACCCCCAATATAAACGCCTATATAACGACCTCCTCATACTACTGCCAACGTTATATGATGGTTATACTGAGTACGATATAACAACCTCCTCAAACCACTGCCAACGTTACATCGCAATTTACATGAACCACAACACAATTCAATAAAAAATCCAACCATTCAAACGCATCCACACAATTACCACAGTATACACAATCAACCAGTATTTTCAACCAATCTAAATTTGCAACCCAAATATATTCACAATCACAATGATTCATCATTCCACAATACTCACAACCATTTAATTAGCAAAGTTGGTTTCATGTCACACGGTTTTCCCCAATATAATATATAAACAAAACCATATTTTCATTTCCTACATCATTAAGTATAATTTACCTAAATATATATAAAATTTTATACCCAAAAATTATCTAGTTAAAAATTAGTAAAAATCTGTTACAAAGTATTTCCCCTTACCTGCTCCTCGAGATCCCTACATAAACCAAACAAAATGAGACCTTATATTCCAAAATTTTTTTACTTACTCAAATCTTAGAAAAATACCCATTTAATACTTCCTAGACTCCAAATAACAATATTCATTAAGAAAACTCCAAAATAACTCATTTACCCTGGTTTTGGGATGTTTCCCAAACTCCTCAAATCGAAATTCTGCTCCACCTATGTTGTAGAGAATCTTCCCATGAGCCTCGTGGTAGCTTCCGATCATCGAACCGGGCTAAATCCAATCCAAATTTGAAGAAAGAAGGCAGAGGGGCCGTTTTTAGAGAAAGAAACTAAAGAAAATTGAAATCCTCCGCTGAAATTATGATTTTTTCCTATTTATAGGCAACTTGCCATGTGGCCTCGTCGATGAGATATCAGGACTCATCGACGAGCCCAAGAACAATGCTCGTGCATGAAATCATGAGCTCGTCATTGAAATTTAGAAACATGAAAAACCTTCCTCAGTAAACCCTCGTCGACGAGACATGCATACTCAGCGATGAGGCTCAAAAGATTGCTCTTCGACAAGAAAATCCAGTTTGTCGACGAGTACTTGCTTGTTTCCTTTTTAAAATTTCTTTTCCCTTTCTTCTATTTCCCTTTTTTTCTTTTACTATCTTCCTTATTATTTTAAATAGTTAAAATTTTCTGGGTTGTTACATTCTCCCCTCCTTAAAAGAATTTCGTCCTCAAATTCGTTAATCATCCATTTTCACAACCAAAATCTAACTAAACATATTCATACATTTCAACTAATTCAAACATATACAACACTGAATGATGCAAAGTCAAAATTAACACACATGCTAACATAAACATATTACTAGTGCCTTTATTTTTGCCCTCCTCAGGTGTACCCAACATATAGACACATGCTAGGGCACCGCCGTCGCGAGGCACTGGGTTGTTCCTTTGGTTCTGATTCGGAGCTAGTACATTGTTCGGCAATTCTCGACATTCCTGAGCTATGTGACCATGTTTACCACATCTATAACATACGACACCCCTACTCCAACATTCTCCCCAATACCGCTGATTACATCTAGGGCAGTGGGGGCATGATGAATCACCCTATAGTCCCCGATCATTCCTTTCTGACCGTTGACCTGCAGCATCTCTGTCTCCCCTCCACGACCCTTGTCTAACATTTGCTTGGGAACGAGGATATGCAGGCCTTTTCCTTAATTTTGATGCCTCCGTACCTCTCTGCAGACTCGACTCTGCAACAATAGCTTTCTCCACCAATTCCACGAAATCCTGAATCTGTAAACACGCCATATGCTCGTGAATCCTCTGATTCAGGCCCCTTTCAAACCACCTTGCCTTTAGGTATTCATCTGGAACCATGGAAGGTGCGAAACAAAATAGTTCAAAGAACCTAGCAGCATACTACTGAACAATGAGGCGCCCCTGAGTGAAGCTGAAAAATTCCTCCATTTTCATATTTCTGGTGGTGGCGGAAAAATACCAGTTGTAGAATACCTATTTGAAACGATCCCAGGTCATCGCTATAGGTACTGCTCATTGTTCCTCCAACAACTTCATCACATGCCACCACCGTTCAGCTTCTTCGACCAGTTTGAAGATGGTGAAAAGAACCTTCTGTTCCTCAGTGCAGTTCAACATTGCCAGTATCTTTTCCATTTCTTACATCCACATCTCTGCCTTAATTGGATTAGTACCACCCTCAAAAGATGAAGGTTTCAGGTGGGTGAATTGATCAATGGTGCAACCCTGATGCACTGGTGGGTAGCTTGATCCCCCAAAGTCTCGTCTCATCTCTTCACTAACCCGACAAGCTATTCCTCGCAACAAATGAGAGATGTCAATCTCATCCCTACTGGAAGCTCCCAATTCGCTTCCTCCTCCTTCATCCACGCTTTGCCTCTAGGATCCATCCCTAAATATAAATATACAATAGAGGTAATTTAGAATCTCCACATCTTAATATATTAGACATAATCACAAAACATGAAACCAATTCAATATCCAAATCCTAAATTAAATATCCAACATCTATTTATTCGCAATCATCTTAATCTTCAAATTCAAATTCCAATATTCAGTTTCTCTGCTCGGAAACATCACTGTCGATGGATTTATGGTGGTTTTTTGAAACCGTCGACTGATTTAGAAAGTCACAGAAGTCCATCAAGGGATTTCTACCTCCAAGCTACGAAACAAACTCAAACTTCTGTCAACTCCCTAATCTACCCATTCCTACCCTTATTCAGTTCAAACCCATACTCTAGTATTGATCCTCCTAAAGTCCGCAAGACCGTTATGCCTTGATACCAACTGTAACGCCCCGAACCCACCATGTGGAGCCCGTAGTGTTATGAGATCAACACGCGTCTCTGATACCATTCATGCAGTGGAACTAATTAAATAACCTCAAACAAAATACTAGAGTTCTATATTTACATATGCAGATCCATAAAATTCAATATCATTCTTTATATTAAAAAAACCAGAATAAAATATATAAAACATAATACTAAATACATAACCATTTTGATATCCAACTCACAAAAACTAACCCCGCCCTAGAGCTCTCTAAGCTTGATCACCTGGTAGACCTAAAAAAGGTTAAATCATCATTGGGGTAAGACAGCTCTCAATAAGGAAGAAGTAATTTACAACAGTGTGTGGCTTAAGTGTTTAATATATAATTAAAATATTCATACAATCGCATTTCACCAACTATAGCAGCCAAGATAACACATTCATATCACGCCATGGTCAAATCTTCTGTCACCCAATCGCATGCCCACAAACATAATTATTTCTTACTGGTAATTCCCGAGAATAGGGAAGTCTACCCACCCATACAAGTAGATTCCCTCTGCTTTAGTGCTAACACCAGGGCACTCACCTTTCTCAGTAAGCCCTCTGGTTATGTATCCAGGTAAAGTCTCCGAGAATAGAGAAGGTCACCCGCCCATACAAGTGGCTTTCCTCTGCCTTGGTATCCAAAAATAATTATCAGAGTACTCGCCTTCCTCAACAAGCCCTTGGGTGGAGTAATCTACTTTACCATAAATACTTAATTAATTAAAATCACACGCAACCAATAATAATCATTTCACAGAGCTTCACACATATATGCATACCACAATCAATCCACACAGTCTTCAATCATACGCACATAGGATCCATAACCATGCAGAATGCAACGTCCACACAGGACTCTCATCCATATAGAAAATACATGTCTGCACAGAACTAGTCCATACAGGACAATCATACATTCAACCACACAGGTTTCACGGTCCACATAGGACAAACCAACATAGAGATTACAACACAAACCGCATTGTTCATGGTAAATAGGTAAACAAACTCCTTATACCATTGTCAATGTTTACCCCCAATATACCCATATAATGACCTCCTCATACCATGGCCAATGTTATATGACGGTTATACCTGGTATGATATAACGACCTCCTCAAACCACTGCCAACATTTCATCGCAATTTACATGAACCACAACACAATTCAATAACAAATCCAAGCATTCAAACACATCCACACAATTACCACAATATACACAATCAACCAGTATTTTCAACCAACTAGAATTTGTAGCCCATCAATATTCGCAATCACAATGATTCATCATTCCACGATACTCACAACCATTTAATTAGAAAATGGTTTCATGCCACACAATTTTTCCCAATAAAATATATAAACAAAACCATATTTTCATTTCCTGCACCATTCAGTATAATTTACCTAAAAATATATAAAATTTTATACCCAAAAATTATCTAGTTAAAAATTAGTAAAAATCTATTATAAAGTATTTCCCCTTACTTGCTCCTTGAGATCCTTGCCTAAACCAAACAAAAAAAGACCATGTATTCCAAAAATTTCAACTTACTCAAATCTTAGAAAAATACCCATTTAAAATTCCCTAGGCTTCAAATAACAATATTCATTAAGAAAACTCCAAAATAACTCACTTACCCTGGTTTTGGGATTTTTCCCAAACTTCTCAAATTGAAATTCTCCTATGCCTATGTTGCAGAGAATCTTCCTAGGAGTCTTGTGGTAGCTTTCTATCATCGAACTGAGCTAAATCTGGGCCGGATTCAAAGAGAGAAAGCAGAGGGGTCATTTTTAGAGAGAGAAACTGAAGAAAATTGAAATCCTCCACTGAAATTCAAATTTTTTCCTATAGGATCATGGTTATACAAAAATACTGAATCATGGTTATAAAGAAATACAGAATCATGGTAAAACAGCTAGATTTATATAGAAATATTATTATACAGTATCTGACCCCGATGGAATACAATAATTTGTAGAGCACGGTACTGTTGTGTTACAATATAGACAGTGCAACCATACGTCTCAAATAGAGTATGGTACAATCGATTGTGCCCTTGTGTAGAGTTGTTAGCTCCCTGGTGTACGGACCAGGTGGAGTGGGCCTTTCTTGCTATAGATATCCATATATGCATATAATTAGGCTAGCACTAGAGGGCCATCCAGTGTTTAGCCCCGCCTACGGGCCGCACAACCCAGTTATGAGGGGGTAAGTCATGACATATAGCCATCCAGGGGGAAGTTTATAGATGTATAGTTATGTATAGTATATACAGAAAGTAGAGATTACGTATTATAAATATAAGTACTTTTGAATAGATAACTCAGAAATTTTCATATTCTATATGATATAAGCATGTGTTATTATACCGATGTTTTCTTGATATATATCGTATATAGTATTAATTAAATGATATGTTGCCAACTAACTTATATGCCACACACTAGTGATAACATGTTTCTCCTTATAGAGAGGTGTCTCACCCCAACATTATTAAACATTTTAGGTAATCTAGAGAGGCGAGCAAGGTCGGCTCAGAGGTAGAGGTGGTGTAGAGTCGGCATACTTTTGGGGTGAGTTTTGGGTTGGTCTGTGGAGCCCATAGTGTTTTTGGGACTTTTGGGAAGTGTTATGTATATATGTGTGTATGTGCACAACTAGGTATATAGTACTCAGGTATTGTATTTTGGTATTTGTTGGATGTGTATATATTTCTGCTGCTTAGGTGTTATATGAAGTGCACATGATACCACGGTCCCACTTCAGGCTGTGATGATGATAGTTATGATCATGTAAGGTTTCAGAGCCCATTTACTAGTATAAAAAAAGGAAAAAAATGGATAAAAATTTCAGGTTGTTACAATTTGGTATCAGAGCATAGGTTGCTAGGTTCTGTAGACTATATAGTACAGCGAAAACAATACCAGAGTATAGGAATGGATTAGGAAGTTAGTAAATCCATTTTGGGGAATGAAGATAAGTGTTTAGGGTTTTGTTTAGTGATTGGGAAGCAGAATTACCGTTGTGGTTTCTGTGTCTTTCTTGGGGTGACAATTTCAGGAAAGTTATAGTAAACTATGGTCGGGTTGTGTTTCTCAATTACTGGATTGAATCTTAAATTGAGAGTAAGAACGATAGATTAATTGGTGATATGAGATTTCAACTAGATGAATATGTTAGTTATGTTTTACAGACATGGTCCTTAGATTATGTTTATTTTCCTTTTCAAGATGGGCCTTGGAGGGAGTAGCGCATGTGCCAGTGGGGATGATGGGGCAGGCCCCTCTGGTACTGGTGGTGGGGATTCAGAAGTAGTCTTACATAGTATGGCTTAGCAGGTTATGACTGAGATTGCACATAGCTCTAGAGAGCAGGGAGGACCATCGATAGAGCGAGGCAGTACTCACGAAGATGAATCCTTTGGCCTTTTCAGGAGAATTCGATCTTGCAGTGGTTGAGAATTGGATCCAAGAGATTGAGAAAATACTAACGGTCCTCCATTGCACCGATGAGCAAAGGGTGCTTTATGATGCTTGAAACCTAAGGTGTAGTCCCAAGAGGGGGGGTGAATTGGGTTGTTTAAAATTCCTTAGAGTCTTTTTATGAGTTCTTAACTTTTTACAATCTTTTAAAGACTTCTTTGATTAGGCAACCCACACAAACACTTACTTCTTCTATTCATTCGACAACTACAACATACATAACCAATTGATTAACTGTTCAAATCAAACGAACACAATACAATTAATCAATATTTGATTTCCAATATTCAATAGCCCTGCATATGAATGTGCAAGTCCTATAGTTGGCCTTTGAACTGAAGATTAAAATATCATCCAATCACTCTTTCCAAAATTAGAATTCAAATAAACCTTCAGCTAATAGGTTTTGGGTTGTTAATCAATCAACGTACTCCCTTACAGTTTTTGCAAAATATTGATTAACCAACGTACTCCCTTTCGATTTCCGCAAGCTCAAGAACAAATTAAGCTTTGTTTTATTTAATTTCCAATATACATTGTTTTTATGATTAAAAGAATTACAACATCTACACAGTTTATATTTTTGCTGGAATTTAAAAAGAGTAAGGGAAAAAGAGTGACACCGCTGTTTTTACGAGGTTTGGCTTACCCCAGCCTACGTCCTCGCCTTAGATAAACCACCCAAGGATTTCACTATACCTTGTTCCTTCTGGGTGGAACAAAAACCTTTACAACAACCAACCTATTTTTCAAGAAGAGAAACCTCTCAAAGCAACAACCTATGCTTGGTGCAACGATCCAACTATACCTTGAACCGTCAAAGATCTAGTAGAAAGGAATGAATATCTGCATACAAAAGCACTCTCAAACACGAAGCAAGTTGTACAAGTTAAATCACTAATCATACTTCAAAACCAAAACTAAATAAAAAATGTGAAGCTCAAGATTTAGAAGTCACCAATGGTTCTATCTTATTGATATAAAGATTTTAGTTGCAAATCTGAACCAAAACTTTTTAATCAACCAGCAATTTCATGGAGTTTCCCCCAGTAAGAGTGTGAGTAAGTATGAGCTTTAGGAAAACTTTAGCGTAGAAAATGTGTATTGCTTGAGTGTATTTTTTCATTGAGCAAGGAAGGTATTTATAGACTTCTTAAAGAAAAGTTTCCTCATTTAACATGGAATATTTAGGTAACTTTTCAAGAGATATTAAATTATAGAATCAATTTTAAAAAACTTTTCGTATAACTTGAAATTCAAAAATCTCGGCAGAGTCAGTCAGCTGGACAGGCGACTGACACCATTCTGTCTCTTCAAAAAATAATTATCAGTCAGCTGACTAAACCACGTTCAAAATGGTCAGTCGGCTGGGCACTGTCAGTCAGCTGAGTGTTTTTAATTCATCGAGTCAGTCGGCTGGATAGTTAACTTTGCTGTAGGTTTTTTGTTAGTTGACTGACTGAACCCAGAGTGTTTTCTAGTCAATTGACTGACCAGTCCTTTTTCTGATTTTGCATTTTTGGTTTTCAAATTTAACTTTGCTCTCTTGATTTAGTCTTTCATAAAACGTTTTCTGGAGTTTTAAAATAGGTCTCTAAGTCCATGTATTTTAAAGAGTTTCATATATCTAAATAGTTATGACTTGAAGTACTTATAAATATCCTTCTAAGCATGATCTCCTTAATCACTAGGTCTTGCATCCTCTTGAGGTTCAGTATTTACTTCAAGACCTGCTTATCCTTTAAGCTCTTCATTTGTCATTCATTGCTTAAATATACTGAGACGCTTTCACTTGATTGACTTTGATTTCCAGCTTACTTCCATGATTAACCATGAGTGTCCTTTTACTTGGACCTAAACTAAATCCACTCAACAACACAAGTTAAAATATCCTTTATATGTTATCATCAAAATAAGATTGAAAAACCCAGTTAGGCCAATAGTTTCCCCCTTTTTGATGATGACAAATGAGGAGTAAAGATGAGGGTTCCTATGAAAAGGCTCCCCCTTACTATAAGCATTCTTTAACATGTGACATAAAAAAGGTTACTATAAGCATTCTTTAATATGTGACATAAAAAATGTTCAATTTGCTCAAAAGATAACAATATGCTCAAAGTCAACAATATGCTTAAAGTCAAGTAAGACTCATCATTGTTTAACATGGTCATCATAAATATTTCATATTCCATACACATTATTATTTTAATATTCCATATTCCATACACATCATCATATAAATACTTCATACTCCATACACATCATTAAACATCATCATATTTCATCTTTGCTTTTCACAACCTCTCCCCCTTTAGTCATCATGCAAAAAATAAGGGGAAAGAAAGCAACCAAACTAAGTGTTTTTTCATACAACATATCAAAGTATACGCAAAAAATTGAGAGCACGCGAAACAAACCCTAGGTCAGTTGACTGACCACTCAAATGGCTCGAGTTTTATAAACGAACCTAGGGTTTTTCTGTTAGTTAGTGGGCTGACCTCAGGGTCAGTTGGTTGATTGCTCTCTAGTCCAGGAAAAATAATTCAGTCAGTCAGCTGACTTCAGAGTCAGTTGGTTGACTGGCCTCTGTTCCATAAAAACTACTTCAGTCAGTCGGCTAACTTCAGAGTCAGTTAGCTGACTGTAAATTTTTCTTCAAGCTTTGTCCTTTCAGTTAGTTTCTCTACTATGTAGTAGACCAAACTCTCTTCTAATGGTTATGAATCTATCTTCCGAGAGAAGTTCAGTGAGGATATCAGCCCATTGATCATTTGTATTGATAAATTCTAGAATGATGTCTTCTTTTTGAACATGATCTCTTAAGAAGTGATGTCTTATGTCAATGTGTTTAGTTCTTGAGTGTGAAATAGGATTTTTAGATATGTTTACTGCACTCGTATTATCACACTTAATTGGTATAGTTGTGTATTTCAAATTGAAATCTCTTAATTGCTGTTTCATGTACAGTGTTTGTGCACAACAACTCCCGGCTACTACATATTCAACCTTAGCAGTTAACAAAGCCACGAAGTTTTGTTTCTTAGAGAACCAAGAGACTAAAGATCTTCCTAAGAAGTGGCATGTGGCACTTGTACTTTTTCTATCTATTTTACACCCTGTATAGTCCACATCTGAATAACTAATCATTTCAAAATCGGTGTCCTTAGGGTACCATAGTCCTAAGTCCATAGTGCCTATTAAGTATCTTAAGATTCTCTTAACAGCTATTAGGTGTGATTCCTTAGGTGCTGATTGAAAACGTGCACACATACACACACTAAACATTATGTCGGGTCTACTGGCTGTTAGATATAGTAGACTTCCAATCATACTTCTACAATACTTTGTGTGTACGGGTTTTCCTTTTTCATCTTTGTCTAGGCTGATGGAGGTACTCATAGGTGTTCCTATGGGTTTACTATTTTCCATACTGAATTTTTGTATCTTTTCTTTTATGTATTTGGATTGACTTATAAAAGTCTCATTCTTTACTTATTTGATTTGAAGTCCAATATAATAGTTTAATTCTCCCATCATGCTCATTACAAATTCTTCTTGCATACATTTTGCAAATTCTTTACATAAATGTTCATTAATGGCACCAAATATTATATCAGCTGTGTAGATTTGAATTAAAAGTATGTCATTTTTCTTAGTTTGAATGAACAAGGTACTATCAATTTTTCCTCTTGAAAACCCCTTCTCAATTAGAAATCCATTAGTCTTTCATACCAAGCCCTAGGGGCCTTTTTTAATCCATATAAAGCCTTAGTTAGTCTAAATACATGATTAGGATTTTTTATATTTTCAAAACCAAGGGATTGTTCAACATATACCTCTTCATTAATATACCCATTTAAGAATGCACTTTTGACATCCATTTGGTATAACTTAAATTCTTTGTAGGAAGCATAAGCTAACAACATTCTTATAGCTTCCATTCTAGCTACAGGGGCAAAGGTTTCATCTTAGTCTATCCTTTCTGGAAAGACTCGGAAATTTAAAAGGATTAAAATAATTTGAAAAAAAAAATAATAAATAAAATAATAGATAAATAAATAAAAGGAATAGCATGGAAAAAATTAAATTAAATTAAATTAAGATAAATTAAATAATTAGTTAAATAATAATTATTAATTAAACATCATTAAATTAAATTTATTAAATAAATAAATAAATATGATATATATATATATATACAAGTATAAATATGGGCATTACGAGTTCCTTGTTATGCCGTTTGGTTTGACGAAAGTAAAGAAGACTGAAGTAGAGACTTCAGTTGACTGAACTTTTCAGTTCAGATGACTGAAGTAAAGACTTCAGTTGACTGAACATTGAGTTCAAACATCTGAAGAATTACTTCAGTCAACCGAAGAATAAGTTCAGCTGACTGAAGAATTTCCAGAACGGGCAGAGAGTTGCAGCAGTAAGTTCAGTCGACTGAACTTGTGACTTCAGTCAACTGAACCTGCGATTTCAGTCATCTGAACTCTGACTTCAAATGACTGACCCTGTATCCTGTTTTAATTTTTAAAGGTATAAGAAACTTTAGTCGACTGAACCTGTGACCTCAGTCAACTGAACCTGTGATTTCAGTCATCTGAACTCTGACTTCAGTTGACTGACCCTGTATTTAGTTCAAATTTTTAAGGGTTTAAGGAACTTCAGTTGACTGACCTCGATACTTCAGTTAATTGAACACTTTTCAACGGACAAAATTTTTAAAATCCTTATTTTTAAAATATAGCCGTTTGAAACCCAAATTTTCTAAACAACTTGAGAAATTTTTTAAGGAAACTCTTACAACAAGGGAACCCACTTGAAAGCCTATAAATATATGGTTCTTGTGAATTAAGTATATTATCCAAGTATTGAAAACTCTCAAAAAGCTCTCTTGCTCTAAATATCTTTTACTCAATCTCTTGCAAAGCTGAAAGTATTGTTGTTCTGATATTTTGTTCATCAAATCCTGAAGAATTACTGATTTCTCATCTGGAGAAAAGGGTTTTGGTGAATTCTTTGAAAAGCTTCAAAAATTTATTTCATTCTTGATATTTTATCTTTTGAAGTACATAGTTCTTATCTGTACTAATTTGCTCTTTGAGTGAGCTTTTCTTGTACATCAGGTTTTGATATTTCTCTTGTAGATTTTGAACGTTTCCATGCTGTTGGAAGGTTGACCAAACAAGGGCATATTGTTTGGAGAAGGCAAGCTCTAGCCTTGACCAAAGGAGTGATTGTAAACAGGCTTTGTTCCACCCGGTAACGGAACTACTATAGTGGAAACCTATGGTATTTTGCCAAGGGCGAGGACGTAGGCTGTGTTGAAGTCGAACCTCGTAAAAATCTTGTGTCTTTCTCTCTATTTTATATACTTTATTTGCTATGTTGTATAATTTCAAAGTGTAGATAACAAGTTTCAAAGAGAAAGAAATAAAGATTCTTGGTATTTAGAAAGTACGTTTCGATTAACCGTTTGCGGAAACCAAAAAGGGAGTACGTTGGTTAATCTGCGGAAATCTCAATCAAGAGAAGTACATACTGAAAATTAATTCAAAGCAGGTGATATCAACAAAATAAGTATTATCCTTGATTAAGTAATTAAATTATTTAAGCTTTATTGATTATCTTGTTTGTCTAAATTACAAGTATTCTAAGGGATGTTTATATATTATCTGTTGTGCTCTATTCAGTATCTAAAAAGGTTAAAAAAAAAATATTCAAAATATAAAAAGATTCCAATTCACCCCCCCTCTTAGGAAGCTATTCCTAATTTCAAGTTTACTAAAATGAATCCTCAGGTGTTCTTAGGATGTAATAACCCAAAAATTTTCGCTCACATTGCTCTAATACCACCTATACTAACCTAAACATTTCAAACAACGAAATACCTTAATAACCAATTACCATAGTACTAATTCATCTTAGTATAATAATATCATTTATGACATCACAAATTACGTCCTTACTGTGCAGAAATCATTAATACATAATAAAATAATACAATTCTAGATAAGATCTTCTATCTCACCCACGCTTTTGCTGTGCTACTCTGATTACTCCTATCCTTCATGTGAATCTGTAAAATGTTAAAGTTTTCATGGGATGAGACACCTCTTGGTAAGTGGGGATAAATTATTATTAGTGTGTGGCAGGTGAGTTGTCAAGTAAGCAGGATATAACGATTTATTAATGCACTTTTACTGTAATATCATTTATACTATTCTCACACTTATATACATATATCTGAAAATACATATTTCCATTTCAAAACGTATTTTAATTCACCAAATACTTTATTCTCATAAATCTATATACATGCTTGTATAACTGTAACTTGGTGTAAGATCATATTGCTGTATGTATACATAACCTAGTATATGACTCACTTGAAAAATGAGCAGCTCAGAAGCTATCCCAAGTATAGGAGTTTTTTCGGGTAATATTCAGCCCAAAAGCCAGATTGTCTCCTCAGGGAATGCGGGTTAATCTCAAATTTTACATATTTCCCATCGAAAGTAAAAAATTACTTAATACAGTTCAGATTCGGTGTTTTTGGATTGTTTGAGATTTTCCTTTGACAAATTAAATAAACATGCAATTTAAACTCTAAACCCTAACATGCACTAAATTTTATAACGGGAAGTGAAAATCCTACATCTAATCAGACAAGAATTGAAACATGTGTTGAACCTAGGACAAGACTAAAAACGACGACTTAACACACAAACTTAAACATGCAATTAAGAACTAAATCAAACACAAAATCAACCAAGAAAAAACCAAATTTCTGCAATCAAGAAGTCGAATCAAAATTATGATTTGAACAACTAGGCAATAAGCTAAACACGCTAAAAATTCCAACTCTAATTAAACCGAAGTTAAAGTAGACGGACATCAACAAAATTTAAATCCTAACAAAGAATTTTTTCTTTTTGTATTTTTTTTCTTTTATTTTTTTTCTTCAAGAAGCCAAATCGAACTTTAAGCAACAAAGAAAAATATCCAAAGCAAAACTTTAATCTAATACTACTATTAATTAAGGGAAGAAAGAATTTAAATAACTCAATAATAACACCCAACAAGCTTTAAAAATTAAAACTTCAAAATAAAAACTTTACCAAAGAAAGTAAATAACAATAACTCAATTCTTTAAAAATAATAATAAAAAGAAACAATTTAAAAAAAGAAAGAGAATGAAGAAAAAAATAAGAAAAAGAAAGTGAAAGAAAGGAGAGAGAGTTGAGAGATGCTGGCCTACAGAGTAGAGGAAAGGCAGCAGCTGCAGTGGGCTTCTTGGGTGGCTAGCCAAGCTGGAGGCTGGTGGCTAGGCTTCTTAGGGTGGCTCACCATAGCAGAGTAGTGGCTGGGATGGCTGGCTATGGTGTGGCAAAATTACAAGTGGCCGCAGGGCTTCGGGTGGCTGGCAATAGCAGCTTGGGAGTCTCAGGTGCTGGTTGTGGTTGAAAGCAATAGAGCAGCAGTGAGAGAGGGGGAGTTCGGCAGCTATTTGGAGAAATCGTGGTAGGTAGGGGACTCTCGAGAAGAAGAAAAGGAAGAAGAAGAATAAGAAGAAGAAGAAGAAAGATGCAGCAGAGGCACGACTGGAAGCAGCAGTAGAGAGAGAAAGAAAGAAGAGAAAGGAAAGGAAGGTGAGTAGGACGAGGAAGGAGGAGAAAAGAAAGGGAGAAAGGGAGGGGTGCGGCCTCGTTTCGAAGTGGGAGGAGAGGAATATATAAAGGAGAGGGCCACTGCCCTACCCAGTGAGACACTTGTACAACATGACCCAACTCGGCTGCATGGTCGGGTCACATCAAGGCCAAATCTATTTTATTTTATTTTATTTTTCTTTTTTTCTTATTTATTTTTCTTCTGCTAACGAGGCCAATCTTGACCCTCATGGAGCTTGTTTCTCTCGAAACTTAAAACACGGAAGTTGTAGATAATCTTCTTATCTTTCTCCAAAATTTCAAATCATCTCGATCAGAGCTCGGATGGAAAAGGTATGCCCAAATTATGAACTGATACTGGTTTTAACTCCTGATAATTTTTCTACAATAAAAAAATGCCAAAAATTCATAAATTGCTCAATAAAACCCAAATATTATAAGTAAGACACAACGTTAAAATATTGAGAGTAATTAGGTATTTAATTAAAAATATAAGTCTCAATGTATGAATTAAAACACCTAACTATGATATTTAACTTTTTGATGTTTGTATGCTACACTTGCTCCGCTTATGGTTGTATTATGTCTTTTTGTTGATGTCAAAAAGGGGAGTATATGTGTACAAGCGCAAAGTATTATGACATGATATTTTGTTGCAATGTGTTGAACTATGTTTCAATGTTAATACACTATGTTTCTATGTTAATACATAAATATGAAGTATCTGAAATTGTGCCTTCTGAAATTGTGCCTTAATGCAATACTAATTTTACATTAACTTTGAAGATTTATGCTTATTGAAAAGGGGAGTATTTTTTATCTTTGCTCCTTATTTGTCATCATAAAAAAGGAGGAGATTGTTGGCCTAGTTAGGCTTACAACTTTTGATTTTGATGTTAACAAAGTAAGGCTATCTAATTTGCTTCAAAGTGGTGATATTTCAGTTAATGAAGGCAAAGTAGATTTTAGATGATAAAATGACAGTTCCGAAAGCTCATGTCAAAGTCAAGGATCAAATGAAGCTTAGACCTCATAATGACATATATTGAAAGCTCACAAGGATCAAGGAACATGGAAGGCCCATATCAAATAAATGATCCATAATGAAAGCTCAAAGAAGATTGAAAGATCAAAGATCAGCGACAAAGAGAACTCAAAACAAAGAAGAGTCAAATAAATTTTTAGAACAAAATTTGTAAGAAATTCAAGTATAACTTTTCATTTGGAAGCTTATTAGGCAAACGAGACTTAGGGACCTTAGTTTTAAGTCTTAGAACATATTTTTTAAGAAAAAAAATTGATATTCCATGATTGAATAAGAAAAGAAGAGAGAGAAAAAAAAATATTTTAAAAACAAGAAAAAAATTGTTTGATAGGCGACTGACTGCACATGGACAGTCAACTGCCATGTTAAAGGGTTTTAAATAAACAGACAAACATGACAGTCAACTGTCTAGAACTTGACAGGCGACTGTCAGTGAAACTTGAGACGACTGATTGTGTTTTTGATGGTCGTCTGTCACCCTTTTGGTCATATTTAAAAACCCAATCGTTTAGTGATAGTCACCTGACTCCCCTATTGACAGTAGATTGCCATCTCACTGCTTGTGCATTTTATATGTACAATACACTGACAGGCGACTACCAGAGATTTCATAGTCAACTGTCACGCAGCAAAATTTAAAATACATAACGGATATATTTTAAAATATTCAATTACTTGAGGCTCAAACTTATTTAAATCTTGGACCCTACTCCAAGTAAACTTGGGAAACAAGTTAGATACTTTTCTACATCTATAAATACACCCAAGTTAAATTGATTTAACACCCAATTCAGCATTAAAAATCTCTCTCAATTGTTCTTAAATTCTCAAAACTCTTTCTTGCTCTTAAATTGCACGAAGCTTACTGAGTTCTTGCTAATTCTACTCACTGATATTGTGCTACAACTACTAATTTTTTCATCCATTGAAAGAATCATACGGTGAAATACTTCTAGAGCTTCAATCTGAATTTCATATTGTGAATTACATTGAAGTATATAGTTTTGAACTATACTAATCAACTCTTTTAGGAGCAATACTTGTACATCTTGTTTCAAATCTCTTTAACAAATTGATTGACGGTTCGAGTGTTGAAAATGTGAGTATATTGTTTAGAGAGGCGGGCTCTAGCCTAAACAAAGGAGTGTTGTAATCAGTGTTTTTCTGCCCGGCAAAGGAACTGACCTAGTGAATCCTTTGGTGGTTTGCCAAAGGCGAGGACGTAGGTTGGGTAGAAGCCGAACCTCGTAAAACCTTGTGTTTCTCTCTCTTTTCCCTACTCTTTACTTTTCAACAAAAATTATAAACTGCGTGGATGCTTTATAAATTTCCGAATTATGAGTGTTTGGTTGTTAAATAGACTGGAAGATAATCTGTTTTGGTTTGATCAATATTGATTGCAGAAACCAAAAGGGACTACGTTGGTTGATTATCCTAAACTTATTAAACTGAAAGTTTATGTAAAAGCAGAACATTGGGAAGAAGTGTGATTGTGAATTTTAACACAGGGCTTATACAAATCCAGCAAGCATTACATATTATTACAGGGCTATTGTTAGAAAAATCAAGTGATTGGTTATTTTGTTTTGATTGTGGTTGATTTGAATTAATTTACACGTATTTTGTGATTGAGTTTGGGGTGTGCTTATTGTTATAACACAGAAGCATTGAAAAAGAAAATAAAATTTTTAAAACCCAATTCACCCCCTTCTTGGGAAAGCTATTCTAATTTCAATTCCATATCGCACGAATCGGGTTCTTACAACCTCGCCTCCTCACAAAAATTTCATCCTCGAAATGTGTAATCTCTCATTTACAAACTCATCCACACAACCATATACACATACTCGACTTCAGGAAGAGCCGGCGACTACTACAACGCAACCCCGTCATAATACATACATACCCTCGCTTATGGCGGAGGAATACCGTGCTTACATACATATATCGTCTAAGAGTTCACAATAGCACACACTTCCAAAGACTAACCACTAATCACAATACAATAGTAGTATTACTTACATGTACTCAACTAACTCTATTATCCAACCTACCACTCAGAACAATTATTGATACTTCCGGTGTATCTCCGCTTCCAATTTCGAAGAAGCTTCCTCAACCTCGTGATTTTGCCACAATACCTTCACTAATGGTATATCCTTGGTATGTAGCTTCTGAACTTTATGGTCCACAATCTGAACGAGTAACTCCTCATATGCTAAAATACACCCAAGTTCTCGTAACTAATAACATGCGATGAATCCGACACGTACTTCCTCAACATGGATACGTGAAACACATCGTGGATCCTCGAGAGCACTGGGCGTAGTGCAATCTTGTAGGCTACCGGACCCACTCGCTCAAGAACCTCGAATGGTTCGATATACCTCGGGCTCAGCTTGCCCATCTTCCCGAATCTCATCTGTAACGACCTAAATAAAAATGATATTTAAATAATAAAAAGGAAGGGAAATGGAAACCGGAAACAGAAGGAGATAGTCGACTTCGTCGACGACATTGCATTTTGGGGGATAACCATAATTTCAAGGAAATTGCTAAGACTCGTCGACAAATACAGGGTCTCGTTGACGAGGTCGACGAGTGCATAAGAAGATTCGTCGACGAACACATGGCTTCGTCGACGAGAAAATACTAAGAGAGGTTCTGGGGCAGCCTGAATTTTGTCGACGAATACAAAGTCTCGTCGACGACTTTAATGAAGGACTCATCAACGAGGTGACGTGTCTCGTCAACGAAATCCCTTGTTCTATAAATATGAAAATACGGATTTTGACTTCCTAAAGAAGCTAAGTTTTCCCTCTCTCTCTCTCCTCTTCGGTTTTCTCTCTCTCTCTCTTTTCGATTTGGGTTCTGTTCTCACCGGAGATCGAAGTCTTGAAGCTACCACGACGCTCTTGGTGAAGTTTTCTACGAGTTTGCTGGAGCGGATCGTTGGGAAAACGAAGTTGGAAATCATCCCTAAGTTGAGGTAAGACTTTTTAAGCCAAATTTGACTTTGTGGTAGTTCTAGAAAATGCTGTACGTACAGAAATACTAAACTTTAATATTGGGAGTTTTCATTTTCAGGGTATTGGTCAGGAAGTCCTGCGGGAGTTAGACCAGATTGTTTTGGGGGCTTTCTTAGTAGTCAGGTAAGGGGATAAACTAAGCTAGTTCATTTTGAGAAAACACATGTGTGTGTGTGTGTGTGTATATATATATATATATATGTATCATTTGGTTTTAGGAAAATAAATATATTTATATGTATGATTTATGTTTTGGAGAATATTGTTAAAATGATGGTATATTGAATATGTGAAAAACCTATTCGTGTGGCATGAGTATAAATAATATGAAATACTGCTTTTTGGGAATGTGAATGATATGAATTTTCATGATGAAAAAATCGACGTACGGGCCGAGATTTTTATGATATGTTTGACGGTGTACGGGCCGTGCTATGTGATGTGATTTGCCAGCGTACGGGTTGTGCTATGTTTGCCGGCGTATGAGCTGTGCTATGTGATGTGATTTGCCAGCGTACGGGCTGTGCTATGTTTTGCCGACGTACGAGCCGAGCTATGATAAAATGTCTAATACCAGCGTATGGGCCGATGAATTTCATGATACACGTATATACATGCAAAATGATATGATTGATGTGAGAATAAATAATATGAAATATCTATGTATCACAGTTTTAGTATATGTTATATGATATCAGAACCTGGTTGGCTTGGTCTAGGCTAGCACTTGCACAATTACGCTGCTATGTTGTCTCATGTCCTTGTGATCATGATATTTGGGTTAACGCTTGTTGTACGAAGTGGTTGTGAGATTAATGGTCGATGTGGTTTATAAGAAGTGTGGCTGATCCCCCTTTAGTGTACGGACCAGGTCTAGCAGACCCATAGAACATACAGACTACTGTTGATTAGCGGTGGTCGGCAACCATTGTCAAATCTCGCCTTCGGGTCACACAACCTAGTCATTGTGGGGCTCCTACTGCCACAGGCAGCTAACCACTTACTAGGATTGTTTTGATATTATATTATTGTATGAGATGAGATATGTTTCTGAAATGATTATGTTCTGCATGTGTTGAGTATATATATATATATCTATATATATAGAGATAGATATATGTTTTCCAGATTTGACGAAACAATTATGAATAGTAGTAGGTATATGTAGAACACATAATACTCATGTTGCCCCCCCCCCCCCACACACTGGTATTAGTATTTCCTTATGGAGGTGTGTCTCCCCCTAAATCTTATAACTTTTCAGGAGCCCCAGATAGGAGAGCGAGAAAAGTCTCGCAGAGCTAGTGTTGCTTATCTGCCCTCTGTGAAGGGTAAGTTTTTGTAGAGATAGTTAGATTTGGAGGGAAATGTCCCTAGATTTATTTTGGGATGTATATATGGAAATACTGCGGACTATAGCAACTCTGGTATATTGTAATATATGGTATTGATATGTACATTATTGTATGTTTTCTGCTGCTAGGGCTTCTGCTGTATGTTCTGATATATCCCTGGTACCCATGGGTCCAGGTGGATTGTGACCTGTTGAACTGGAATATGGGAAATATGTTATTGATAGTATTTTATTCAAAAAAAATGTGGGAAAAATGAGCATTGTCGTCACATCATCACCCTTTCATCGGAGCGATTCTCAGGAATATATTAACCCCACCTCGAATTCCAACTATAGTAGCGAACATATACATAACTCTTCTACGACTCTAAGCTGATATTTAATCTATATCTAGGATCAAGCCCACCTTCTCCGACACCTGCTGATGCGTTCAGGTCCTCAAACCTGACGCTCACCAACCTCATCCTAGCACAGAGGAGACCAACATCTCGGACTATACAGAGCCTCAAACGGTGCATCCTTGCTACTCGCCTGGAAGCTATTGTATATGGACAAACTCTACTAGTGGCGAAGATTTCATCCAACCACACCAAAGTCTAAACACGCCAGCCTGTACCTATCCTTCAAAATCTATATTATTCTCTCCGACTGTTCATCAGTCTAGGGGTGGAACGGTAACAGAACGTAAGCTTAATCCCCAGTGCTTCCTGCAACGCTCTTCTAGAAAAATGAGAGGTAAACCTCGGGTTTCTAGATGTGCGCTATAAATCAGAAAATCGCCATCCTAGAAGGATGGTCAAACCGGACAGTAAACCAATGCGTTCAGCTCCTGGAAACACTGCTCGCCATCCGGTTATTCAAAACTTCACCCCCTTCCTGGTCTCAATTTGCGAGGCCCAGAAACTTGAGAATCCCTCCCACGAAATGGCAATAATAACCGCAGAGTCCTACGGAAACTCGAACCTCCTGCACACCCTTCGGTTCTCACCCAGTACCAAACTTCAATCTTGCTTAGGATTCAATGAGCTCTGCCCTTAGACCTAATGGCCTAAAAATGCAAACTGTTCAACAGAACCCACACTTCTTCAGCTTGGCATACCAAACTTCCTCTCCCGTAGAATCTGTGAGCACCAACCTCAATGGTTTTTAGCATTTCAGACTCCTCGAGTATACGAATGTATTGATAACCCACTTACACGGATGGTCTAGGTACTCATGGACACCCTGTCTTCACCCCCTGAACCACTGCCGAAGCATTCATCAACCAACGGCATGACTAAAAAAATCAAAAGGGCTTGTCTCTGGTTTCAGCAAAGCAGTTCGCAGCATTCTTAGATCTACCACTCCACCTGATGATTACCCTGACGTTGTCGATTTCGAACAAGGACTGTGTCCCCTTGTAGGCCTGGTAAAGCGCTCCTCCCTACCGATGCAATGGGTAATGGTTTTCATAGTCACTTGTTGATTCACAGTATCAATGCACATGCGCCTCGAACTCGTCTTTTTCTTCACTAACAAAATTGGAGCTCCCTAGGGTGAAAACACTAGGTCCGTAAGCCCTTTGTCCCGTAATTCTGCAACTGCTCCTGCAAATACTGAGGTTCTGCTGGCGCCATCCGCTCCGGAGTTTCGAGCTCGGCGTTTGGCCTGCCCGGGAGAAACGCGCTTCTACAACTCCACCTCACGATCTGGAGGTCAATCGGGTAAGTCTTACCAGAAACACATCCGGGGAACGGGTAAACTACTCGCTATCTCACGCTTCACCTTCCTCCTGCGGTGGTCCATTCACGCCCGTTATGTTACCCCTGACATTCGGCCAATAGTAGTTCCTGTGCCTATAGGCCGATAGAATCTGTGGATCGAACGTACACACTATCCTAACCTCATACTCCTGCTCCCCGGAGGTGCTGAACACCCCATTTCTCGCCCGTTGCTCCCAACGTCGTCAATGTGAGGATAACCACTCCATCCCCAGATAATGTCAAAACAAACATATGTAAACCACCAGATTGTGGAGCAGCCTTCCTGAATTTCCAAGGGGTAGCTCCCAACATCCTCCTAAAGACGTACACGTCAGGCGTGTAAGCTACAGATAACCCTTTATTCATTCAACTGGGTCTCCCCCCACAACTTTACGAAGTTCCCAGATTACAACATAAGGGGGTGTTGCTGAGATCAAACAAACCAGCCATACTTATTTGAAAGCAACTAACAT
>NW_026651846.1:0-34935 GCF_029873635.1 Malania oleifera | reverse complement strand
GTTTCCGGGGTGTGCCGTCGCCAGATCTTATCCCACACCTTCCGACGCAGCTAGTGCCTCACAACACCTAGAGATCATCGCAACATTGCGCTACAGCGCAGGGTTTGAACCTAGACTCACCTTTTCCAAGCATCTGTCACCTCCTATACCACTGAGCTGATGCTCGTGGGCCACTTCAAATACCTTTATACATGTGAAAATGTAATCAACTTCAATCATAGATGGCCGATGTCCTATTAACATGGTTTCTCAGATATGGCTTCACTCTTAGGCAACTTTATCCAAAACCCACCTCAGAGCCTTTATAAGCATAGCTTGTGGTTTGATAACACTACCTTACATGTTTAATGAAAGGTGCTCATGATTCCTATACTCAAAAGGTAACTCTTTTGTGATACCATTTGTGTGTATTATAATCCCACACATTAAGCCATGCACGCCTTGGTTCTCTCGTTGATGATTGTGTGTGACCTCAGTACACGAAAACCCATATGACTCCCACTATAAATAATAGAAATCATCTGGACGCGTTCACCACAACTCCAACCAACACATAGAATCTGTTAAGATTACAACTTGAAGACACTATAATAGGATGCATGTGGTTGAACACATTCCAATCCCTTCAAAACATTCCTATTGTGTCATTCCATGAGTTCATTGATGCCAATTCCCAATTCAGAGTCTATAGTGCTGTCAATGAAGCCTGGTTTCTTGTATCACTCTAGTGCTAGCTTCAAAAAATCCAAGTTTTCTTCTTACTACTTCTGATCAATGTCTTAAAACCAGACCAGAGAGCAAATCAGAAGACTGTCCAGTTCCCAGTTTTTCTGGTTCAACCATTAGACCACCGTCAGACCAGTTTTATTTTAAAAATAAAAATAAAATAATGATTATATAAATAAATCTGTATCATAATTTCAAAAGTAATGATGTGGGTCAGTGGTACTACTGGTCTTTTTTCCTTGGAGAAGTTGCAGGTTCAACACTGATTGATCTCACTTTTACTTATAAACATTTATTTCCTTTTTCTTAACCCTTTACATAATGGCATTTTGGTAGATTATACCAAAACCCCAACACATCTGCTGGCACAAGAAATCAGCTGCACTGTCAGAAACAAATCCCCATATTTGCTATCCCCAAAAAGAAAAAAAAAAAATGTGTTCTCTTCTGCTACTCCATCTTCCATCTCTCTCTCTCTCTCTCTCTCTCTCTCTCTCAGCAGGTGATTGTTGTGATGTATGGAGTAGGGTGGCCAGGAAAACACACTGGATTCAGAGCAGAAGATCTGAATCTGAGTTTCACTCCAAATTTTATTTAAATACAGTAACCCCCAGTTCAGTCCAGTTCATCTGGGTCCACCAGTTCTCCAATTTTTTCTGGTTTTATCCAGTTTAAATGTTCAATGATATTTACGTTCAAACCATACTAGAGAGTGGTCTGTTTCCCAGTTCAACCAGTTGAACCAGCCGATCTGGTGATTCTGGTCCAGTTTTTAAAACATCGCTTTTGATACTCCAACAATTCAAAATTTGAGGCCGAATTTTTTTCTAACTAGGGGAGATTTGACGTAAGATAGGAAACAAGACCTTGGGAAGATCCTCATTGGAGAATAATTAAGAAGAACTGTCAAGGATTGTTGGGTTTAGTTAAGTAGTTAATTGTGCGTTTAGTTTAATTAGTATATACTTATGTGTATTAGGGTAAGAACTGTCAAGCGAGTGTTGGGTTTAGTTAGTAGTTAATTGTGCGTTTAGTTTAATTAGTATAGACTTATGTGTATTAGGGGGCATGTTATGTTTGTAATATATGTGTATTTTAGTGTTATGTGCTGTAATGTAGTTTTAGGGTACAAGTAATTTCATGTGTAGGCTTTCCTATAAATGGTGAGTGAAAGCCATGTTGTAAGTAGGTTGATGTATTTGAATTTGGAGCGAACGTGAGTTTCCCCCATGTATCTCCACTCTCCTCTCTTCCCTTTCCTCCTCTCCAATTTCTACTAATCTCTGCCATGGCTACAGATCCTTGATGCTGCCCCTGCATTACCCACGTTTTTTACTCTGTCCTTTAAGAGAGCCCCTTCTGGCTGTACCTGGGATACTCCATTAGTTAATGCCACTTCTTTACAATTGGGCTCCAAACTGACACTTCATCTTCTTTACTCATAAGCCCACATCAACAAATGGACCACTAATATTCGCCAACCATCCCAAACACATTATAACTTATAAAACAGCCCCCCCCCCCCCCACCCACCCTCCCCACCCTCTTCCAGCAGGGCCACAAAATATTTCCACTACTCATAAGCCCACTTGTAAACCCCCATTACAATTCACCAACCTGGATCTATTACAACTGCAAAAACAAGCTCATCACCCATCCCTCTCCCATGAGGCCTATGTATCTACAACCCACTATACATGGGCCCGACACAGTTTTAGTTTTTAGGATAAATGAACACAAAGCCTGCTACTCTCTGGCACAACAGTCACTGTAATCTTATTTGATGATTGGGTTTGGTTCACAAGAAAACCTAGAACTGCATCTCACTGAACTACCACCACAAACTTCCCCCTTTAATCACATTGAATCACTTCTGTCAAACTGATTTTATGACAGATACCTTCATTATTCCCACATCTCACACAAACAACTCCAATGCAAGTCCTCCTTTATGAAATTACTCCTATAATGCTTTCCCCATTTCATCCCTTTGATTCTAAACCTACTTAGATAGGATCCATTCCACTCATTAGCCCCTACCAATCTGTAAACCTAAGAACATTCCCCAACTACCTCCTTTCAAACCTTCAGGAATAGAAAAAAAAAACTCCTCCACGTAAATTTGGACTCTCAACTTAAGAAGTCTACCAATCTGAGTCTGCTTGGTTGTCAAAACAAAATTAAGTCAACCAAACATTTTTGTCTTATCAGATCTGCATAGTCCATACCACCCCAAGGTCAAACTTCACAACATCCATTGTACTGCCGACAAATGCCCATCAATTCCTTGTCACATTCTCAATCAAAACCACAGAACATCCAATCCTCCTCCTCTGTAGTCTCAGATAGAAATATTAGTCGAGTTTGCAAGTTTCTATCGGCCGGTTAGTTGAGTCCCAAATTGATGGAGGTTGGGATCCAAATTGTCAAAAGTGGTGACACAGAATTTTTAACCATTCAGATAAAAAAAAATCATATAAAATGCTCAAAAAGGTTGGGGGGTGGGGGGAGGGGGAGAGAGTGAGTGGACAGAGCTGTTGCAATGTTGCAATGGTGGGCTGATTTGAAAGATTGAGGAGAGAGAGAGTTGCAGCAATACTGTAATGTTGCAAGAGCACCCTAGTTCAAAAGAAAGGGGTGAGACAGATTAACTGTTTTGAGTGGCTGTCTTTTCTACTTTATGGAATGCCAACGGTCCCCAATTGACATTTACCATACAAAAAGATGTTTGTTCATTGAAACTGAACAATATCAATTTACTGTGGCAATTATGGATTCCAATTTCTGTAATATAATTAAACATCTCAACAACATTGTTGACTTAAGAGTGTAACTATAATTACTAAAAAAGTACATTAATTTAAATTTTTTATGAGTGAAGTGATGATTCATTAACCAGAAAGTGGTGCAACCAATGTATAAGAAAAGAAAATGAAAGAAACATAGAAGTATTGAATCAACTGTTTGATATGGTATCCAAGATATCAAGATTGTGTGTCCGCATCATGTACTGCCCACTAACCAAGCTGCAAGAGTTGTGAGCCGTTGATCCTTAAGGGTTGCGAGAGTAGTAGTCATTCCTTCAAAATCTCTAGTGTTTCTCTCTCTCTCTCTCTCTCTCTCTCTCCACACCATCCAAGAAAATAGTGACTCGGATCAACAACAAGGCTTTTTTTTTCGTCCTAGTTCATAGGTAATACCCTTCCATGCCTAGATCTCCTTTCCTATATTTTCAGCAGCTGCCTAGTGCTATTGCATAAGAGCAGTAGCCAGAATTCAAAAAATTACTCATCCAGGGGCAGTGAAGCAATATATGTTCCACAATTACAGCATCATCATTGCATAGAAGGCATCTGTTGACCAAAGTGATAGGAGTGTAGAAAAGGGATAACTAGGTTATTTTCTAGCAACTTTTTCTTGTTGCATTTGTTGAGAACCTCCTTTTCTCCTTCTTCTCTTCAAACATAATTAGTTCACAAGAAGAAGTTCTTTCAAAAGTTCAATATTTCACCAAGACTTTGGTCCTAAACACAGTCAATACTAATTATCTTACGCAGGTGAAAGACCTTACAAGGTATTAATTTTGGTAATGTTTGCTATGCATGAAATCTTCTAGAAAAGGATAATTCTCACCTCAATTACCTCTTCATTCCGTGTCTCACATGGGAGTGAAGAAAGGGGATAACTTGGTTATTTTCTAGCAACTCTTTCTTGATTCATTTGTTGAGAGCCTCCCCATCTCCTACTCTCTTCGAAAAAATTCTTTCAGAAGTTCAATATTTCCCCAAGACTTTGGTCCTTAACAAAATTAATACTAATTATCTTACACAAGTGAAAGGCCTTAGAAGGTATAAATTTTGGACATGTTTGCTATGCATGAAGTCTTCTAGAAAGGATAATTGCCACCTCTTTCTTCATTGTAAGGTTGCAGTGTTAACGTTGAAACATGTTAGGGGTTTTTGGCTACGTTTGCATCCCCTAGATAATGTGGGAGGTTTTATAAGGATATATTTCTGTGGGATTAAAAGAGCTAAGAACAAAAGGAGCTTTTGGAATTTTCTTGTTTCACCATTCTTCAGGTATAGACTGTTGAGGATGAAAGAAATGAGAGGATTTCCAGGATAAATATACTCCACCTTTTTTGTTTTGGACAGATTAGTATTCTTAACTTCATTTTAGACCTAGATCATACAGAAAAAAGCATGAGCAATAGTGAGGGCAGGAGCAGGAATAAGTGTGTGAAAGTGCCATATCTCAAATAAAACTCGGAGCAGGAGAATCTTGAGATCATCAATGACATAACATGAACATATTCATCAATCAATTATAAGCAATATATAATCAATTTTATATAAGGATAGCGACTCTAAACAAGTTTAAAACATATGACTTGTTACAGGCTAGAAGGCTCTCAATCCTTATTTGTGCATGATGTGCCATGATTCTAATGGAATTAACACACTCCTTGGGTGGCAAACCATCTATGGAGTGCTCTTTTTTCTTGTTCTGGTGAAGCACAGGTCACATCTCAGGTTGTTAGCGAATTCTTGCAAGTTAAATTAGGGCTTTGGAAAGAGTATGAAGGGAAAAGAATTATGGAATTCCACACTTCTGCTATTCTGCAGACCCTTAGGATAGCTTTTAATAGAATTTTCAAGGATCATACAACCTCTCCTCTTTTGTTATGAGATAGAGTAGTGTTTTTGGCCTCTTTTTGGGCCCATTTGTTTGGTTATTTTGAGGATAGCTCTCTAATTTCTCCTTTTTTTTATTTGGAGGACTTATTGTTCTCTTCTCATTGTATTTTGGATTGGTCTCTTTTAATATATATTTTTCATATATATATATATATCATCATCATCATTTAAAGCAAGGCATTTTAACCCTTGGCAAGGTATAAGCCTTTTGAGAATTTTTTTTTTTAGATTAAAATATATAAATAAATTGCATATATTTTTAAAATAAACAAAAATTAAGAAAATTAAAATAAAATGTAAAAGAAAACTAAAAAATAGCTAGTAAACTATTGGTTGGCCATTCAAAATATACTAACTTGACTTCACTGACTGACTCATGACAAATTGACAAGACTAAGAGATAGCTATAAAGTTACAAAGTTCAAATTATTTTCAAGATGTAAGATGCAGCTCTCTATTAAAGAGTTCCACAAACCAACTAATATTATGACATTCCTCTCACATAAACATGTAGTTAAATTTTTCTAGCCAAATCTAACTTGAAATTCACACACACAAAATGCATAAGCCTCAACTGAAAAGGCACAAAAGGTTTGCCACTTTTTACAAGTGCGTAAGCCTCAATATGTGATGCATTGACCTTTTTGGGATTTGCTATTTTAATATAAGCATCAAGGCACCTTAAGCATGCCTTGTCTTGACGCAATCTTTGATTGAGACTATTAAAATGTTGATTATTGTTGTTGTTGTTGTTGTTGTTGTTGTTAAAGTAAAAAGGAGATTGCATGAATACACCAAGGTTTGCCAACTCATAACAAAATAAGAGAGGGAGTTTTATGAAATATGAATACATACAAATTAGACGGAGTTTTATTATAAAAAGTATAAACTTAATCATAGTAATGGATGGATTATATCATCTGGCTTTGCACTTATTCTTTTCTTTTTTTTTTAAACATGTTTCACTGGAAGATTCAGTGTGATTAGATGGACTCTTCAAATGTAATTTTAAAAAAAAAATTTGGCTGTATGATTGGGAGCATGGATTTCTGGCCATGAATTTGGATTTATGTAGATTTGGACAGAAAAAATTTAATACAATTGTGTATTATATTTTGTCCAAATTCACACAAATCCAAATCCAAGCCCGAGTTTTTGCCATCCTTATTGTTTCTTTAGGAGGATGCCTAGATCCGTTTTTCGTGTTCTTTATAAGTTTTGTTTTTTTTTTTTTTTTATATTAGAAACAGAGCAGACTAAACACAGAACCGCCACAAAAGAACACAATAAAACCATGTAGCATCTGGATTAGCTTCCGCTTTCCTAATATTTCTGTTTTTCCCATGCTAAGAGGATAGCTTATCATCTTCCTTGTGTCTTTCTCCCTCTTAGATAATAAAATTATTCTCTTTATCAAGATGAATAAATAAAATCATGTAACATTTCTAACCTGCCAAAAGATAAACCACCGACGCCAGGAAAACTATCAACGAAGGAATGAACACAACCATCCAGTAATAATCCGCAGTCTCTTGATCCGTCAAATAAAACGCACCCATCAACCGATCCGAGTCGCCTTTGACACTGGTGGACGGCAGCGGCTGAATCCGCAACTCGCCGCAGAAGGGTCTCTTTCCACTACTCCCTGGAAACACTATATTCAAACTAACAACCGTGGAAACAAAAATGGCCACCCACACAATGATCACGAGGGAGACCAGCAACGGCCTCTGAAGGCGAAGCCACGCTTTGTCTTCGTCGCGGAGGCTTTCGTACTCGCGCTTCGGCATGAACGCCTGGCGAAGCGCGTGGCTGAGGATCGACATTGAATCGGAGCTTCACGAAATGGAAGGTTCTGATCCTGACCGAGTTTCTGAAACCCTAGCTCCAGGGCTTCGCATGGATTGAAGGACTTGGTGGATGAATCTATGGCTTCCGTGCCGGGTTTTGTGAATCGAAGATGGATGTAAGCGTAAACTCTCTGGGGGGTTTTGGAAATTTGTTGGGTGGTTCGCTGGGGGCGTTGAAGGGGTTTGCTGAAAGAAGGTGGTTGTTGCTTTCACTTTCATTCATCACTCTCATGATTATTCTGTTATATAAAGCTAAAGCTGAAGATGCTGTCTTTGAGCATTTACCATTCAACAATACGCCATTGCACCTAACGTGTGTCAAGCTAGGAAATTCTTCTTTTTTTTTAGATTAAAATATCAACTATATTGCTATTCTGCAATATACTAATCTTTCATCTCAAATATTGGTTTAAGTGCTTGGGGCATAAGCTCGGGTGGTAAGGACAGAGTCTCGCAGTCCGCTTGACAGAAAGGTTGAGAGTTCGAACCTTACCATTTCGAGTGCACATCCTGCACGTGTGGAGGGCGTCGTGCATGCAGGCGTGGGATTAGTCTCTCTCGCCAATCCTTTCAGGTTATGTGTCAAGTTGTGTGTATTGAAGGGAGTATCCGCCGGTAGTGATAGGAATGAGAGGAAACGTAATAAAATATATATATAGATATATATATATATATATATTGGTTTAGGAAAGGATTTATTTGTTTTTATTTTCATTTTTTATAGTGAAGTAATAGATTAAGAAAGCCAGTTTACTTATATTACCAATTTGATCTTTCCATTGTTTTTAAAAAAATTAAAAATTAGATTATATTATTGTTTTTATTGGTTCAAATAACCTATTCTTTGAATACTTTAATATTTAGAATTTATTTTTGTAGATTATATTTATTTAATATTTTACATATTTTTAATTAAAAGTAAAATAAAATAACTCTATGAACTTAAAATATAAGTAAAAGATTAAAATACTAATAAATTTTCAAAATAATTTTAAAATAATAAATTTCATTTAAGAAATATTTTATTTTTTTTTTAATTAAGATTTGTCTCACGAATTATATTCAAAAATAAAGTAATTAGGTAAAATAGTTATAGGAATTTTTATTTTTTTATTATAATACTTTAGTTTGTACTATTTTACACTTTTATTCTTATTTTTTATTGTTATTGGATTTGAGGACAAATGTGTTTAATCAAAATTTTTAATTTTTTTGCTTCTAGAAATATTAAGCAAACAATTGTTGATTTTCAGCTTTTAGTTTCTATTCTAATTTTTGTTTTCATAATATTTAACAGTAATATCAAGCGGCATCTAAGTTGCCAACGACCCATTTAATTGTAATCTTTTTTACCCTTCAAAGAATTGTAAAAAAATTTCAAATTACATATTAGTTTTCGAAGATCTGCATCAAAAATATGAAAAATAAAGAAATTATTTAACTGTGCAAACTAATTTTTTATTTTTATTTTCAGACTTCAAAATAATTGCAAAAAAGACAGCATGTCTTTCAATTTTCTCAAAATCATTTCTCAACATTTAATAATACAAGTCATTAATATCACAATTTGGTGGCTTTGGTTTTCCTTAGAAGAGAGAAGACACTAAGAGGAAGTGTTAACAGTGTTGAGGCTCTAGTGTGTTAGGAGAACAAATTTAGAATATTTTGATAAGGCATGAATATCACTGTATTCAAGGTGTTATCTACCCACTTGAATGAGTTTGCGATAAAAAAATAATGCAAATCACTTCTAAGTAGAATAAAATATAAAAAATTTAGAGACTACGACAGAAACAAGAGAAACAAGAGAAAAGAATTTTGATTTGATGATTAATTATGTCATTAAAATAATATATTCCAAATAATAATCTTTCAAATAGACGTCATTGTTCAAAGAATTATATCTCTTGAAATAAATATGACTATAGTATTTAGATTTTGAATTGAATTTTAAGTTCATGTATTCATGTTTTAAATTAAAATATAAACTTACCATCAATTTTATCACTTGCTAATAATTGATTCCCAATAGTTGTATAAATTTTAATTATTAAATTTGAAATATATATATATATATATATATATATATTGAATTTATGGTCCTAATGAGTGTCATGTGCACACATGCAAAGTGCCAAGTGACTAATAACACATGTATATTCATCCATATATTTCATATATTTAATTTTATGACCCCACTTTCACCATTATTCCATTTTTATTAGTGAAATGAAAAATGTTTTGTAAATTTATACAATTCTTTTAAGGCTTCCAATGTGGTAAAGGTTTATGATCAATGCTTTTCAACTTCCTTATATTACAATCTAAATAATTTCAACCACGTATACGAAAAAGGTGGAGGTTAGACGTAGAGAGAAGAACAAGGAATAAAGAGTTACTATGGGGAGAAGACTGTGTTAGATTCAATCAACAAAATTTAAATAAGCTTGCAAGACTATGGAAGGGCAAAGGTGTTTTACTAAATGATGGGCAATTACTACCCTATCAAAATTAACATGTAAACAACCTCTTGAGTCGGATAAGAGCATTCAACAAATGTGTTCGTAGTCATCTTTAGTTTAACAAGCACAAGGAGACACATATCATTACAAAAAAGAAGACTTTTAGTGACGATTTTAAACTGTCACTAATAATAGAAAATCATCACTATTAATTGTTAGTGACGACTTAGTGACGCTTATAAATTGGTGACTATAACAGTCGTCTCAACTTACTATTAGTGACGGTTTTGGAAATCATCACTAATAACTTGGTTTCAAAGTCCGATATCATGTCTTGGCATTCCCTTTTAGAGTGGCGGCAAATGCCCAGCACATGATTGCATTTGGTGTGCCTTGCAATTGCATAAGCACTTTAAAGGTGTCTAAGTGACCGATAGGATTAGACAAACTATTGCACCCTTCGATATTCAGCATTTTAAACTTGTTAGGTAGTGGAACATCCATTATCTCTTTAGTGAAAGAAAAATCCAAAAATTTGACTGAGGACTCCCCCGAGGAGGGGTTGTTGTGAACTTCCTTCATCATTTTTCCAATTAATTGATTTTTTTTGAATTTTTATTCTAATTTTTGGTAAAGTTGTTCATAGATACCCACGTTATTTGCATCCTCCATCCTCTTCGCTAGATCAGAAGCCCTATTAACGACTTCTGGTGGGACTACAACCTTCCCATCTGACTTAAGTTCTGCTCAACTATGCTGAGGAGCAGGTTCCTTATGATTAATTTTCTGATGCAGGACCATAGTGAACATATCCTCCATCCATTTTTAGAATAGAAAGAATTCGCTTCTTGACATGCTAGAATTATCAATTGGTGCGAAATGTATGGACTGGGACGATTGATTTTCTGATTTTGAGTTGTGTGACGTGGCCATGATCAAGGATTGAAAAACCTTCCAAAAGTTGCCCACGAATGGTGTAAATTATTGTTACAGAAAATCGAATGACCTTCGTGAATCGTTCCTTGAGCACGACCACCTAAAAAAAAACAATGACAAATGACTTAGAGGATCTGAGATATACTTCAGGGGATCACTTTGATGCCTAAGTAAGTGAGTAATGTGAGGTTCTGAATTGCAACAATAGAAAGAAGTAGAAATGAGTGTGATGCTTACCTCTTCTCCAAGTCCCTTTTTATAGTGGTGGAGGTTAACCCTCCATCAATTTGACAATAATGAGCATTAATGTGCTTGCGGGGGTTATAGAAGTTTTATGGGTATTTATGTGGAGGTTTTAAGTGTAATCTTGTAACCGGCCTCTCATGAATGTGTGTACATTTAAAGTTTGCACGTCGATTATGTAGAAGGATTTAATGGTGGTTTCATAACCATTCTTACTTTTGAGTGAGGATGTTTTGAGCATTTCACTTTCAAAACTCAAGATGGTGTTCTTTTGAATCTACATATATTATATTTAAATATTGATTGATTGCATGAGATGCCAAATAACAACACTTGAATTTATAATTTAATATATGTAAAAGTTTTAAGACGACTAGCAAGTTTTCTTTTAGTTATTTACTTAGATATTGGTAAGAACAAACTATATAATTTATAATGACCTGCTTAATTTTCACCCCTTTTTCATTTTCATAATACTAAAACCATTATCACAAAACTCAGCAGATCATAATCCACCTAGATTCGTGAGTATTAGGGATACATCAGAACACATAACGGAAACCTAAGAAGCAAAAAACGTACAATCATACTATCATAAATACAAAACTAATTATCATAAAACTAGAGTTACTACATTCACTGTATTTAAGTATATACATCCCAAAATAAAACTTAGGGACATTTCCACAAAAATACAACCATCCCTACCAAAACTTATCCTTCGGAGAGGGCAGATCAACTGTACTAAATCAGCGGAACTTTACCCGCTCTTCTATCAGGGGCTCTTGAAATGTTTATAAAATTTTGGGGTGAGACACCTCTCAATAAGGGAAATAAACTAACACTAGTGTGTGGCAACATGAAAATTGTTGTGATATACATATAGTCATAAACATAACCAATAAAAATGTATATATATCATTTATGGGAAAACATATATAATCAAAACATGGCAGAATATAATAGTTTTCATAGCATAAATCATCTCATATAAATAATAATACAAAACAAACATCCCTAGTAGGTTAGCTGGCTGTTGTCATATATTAACCCCACATGACTGGGTTGTTTGGCTCGAAGGCGGGACTTGACAATGGTTGGCCGACCACTACCAAGTCAAGAGTACAGTCTGTAAGTCCGATGGGTCTGCCAAACCTGGTCAGTACACCATGGGCGCTCACACACTTCTTAATACCACATCGACCATCCAATCTCACACCACTCCATACAGTGGCGTTAACACAATATCATGATCATGATGACCATGGACACATAGCAGCGGTACCGTGCAAGTGCTAACCTAGACCAAGCCAACCAGGTTCTGATAATATATAACATATATTGAAACTGTGATACATGGATATTTCATACCATTAATTATTAAATCAATATCATCATATCGTTTTGCATGTATATATATATCATCATGAAAATCATCGGCGCATACGCTGGTATTTCATATTTTACCATAGCTCGGCCCATATGCCGACAAATCATATCCATAGCTCATCCTGTACGCTAGCAAATCATATCCATAGCTTGGCCCATACGCTGGCAAATCATATACATAGCACGACTCGTACGCCGGCAAATCATATACATAGCTCAGTCCATATGCCAGCAAATATATCAAAATCTCGGTCCGTACGCCGGTTTTCCATTATAAAAATCTATATTATTAACACATTCCCAAAAAACAGTTTTTCATTATAATTTCTACTTATGTCACACGAAATAAATTTTTCATATATCTAACATACCATCATTTTCAGCAGTATTTCCCAAATATAAATCATGTATATATAAATATATTTATTTTCCTGAAATCAAATGATGTAACAATATTCATATTTTTTATAAAATACTAGCTTAGTTTATCCCCTCACTTGATTCTTAAAAAGCCCTTGAAACAAACAGCTCCGCACTCGCAGGGTTCCCCATTCAACACCCTGAAAATGACATTTTCTAGAACTAAAGTTCAGTATTACTATGCGTATTACGCTTTCTACAACTATCAAATAACCAAATACTGAATAGAAAGTCTTACCCTGGATTTGGGATGGATTCCAACTTAGCCCCACTGACGATCCACTCTGGCAGACTTGCAGAGAACTTTCCCATGAGTGTTGTGGTGGCTTCAAATCGTCGAACCAGTAGAAAATTGGCCCAAGATCTTAGAGAAAGGGAAGGAGGGGCGTAGAGGAGAGAGAAGGAGGAGTTTTTGCATAGGTTTTCGGCTAAAAATGAATTTTACCCCTACTTATACACTGGCCTTCGTCAACGAGCCATGTCACCTCATCGACGAGTTTTGTAGAAAGTTCATCAACGAACCTGAACCCTCATCGACGAATTTTAGACTTCCAAAAATCTTCTCTCGGTATCTTCTCATCGACGAGACGGATCTTCGTCAACGAGATCCTAAAGAACCCTTGTCGACGAAACCCCTGTGTTCGTCGACGAGGCCTGGAAAATTTCTTGGAATTATCCTATCCAAAATGCAATGTTGTCGACGAAGTGGGCTGCCTCCTTCTATTCCTGTTTTCATTTCCCTTTCTTTTTGTTGTTTAACTATCATTATTCTTCGGGTCGTTATATTCTCCCCTCCTTATAAAATTTCATGCTCGAAATTTACTATTCATATAACTCATTATTCCTTAAAACAAAGCGGTCTACTTATTTTATTACTTACCCTCACTTATGACAGAAAAATACCATGGTTACATTGTCACGACCTGCTCATTTTTCACACACACACACACACACACACACACACACACACACACACACACATATATATATATATATATATTGTAATATCATCATATCATAAAATCAATACTACATATCCCACAATCCAGTTTAGCAGGTCATCATCCACTTGGACCCGTGGGTACCAGAGATATAACAAAACATACAACAGAAGCCTATGTAGCAGAAAGTATAAAATCATATACATCTCATCATAATGTGCATAACACATTCCAAATTACTACAAACACCATCTCTCAGTATATACTCCCAAAAATGGAATCTAGGGACAATTCCCACAAAAACCTAACTGTCCCTACCAAAAACTTATCCTTCGTAGAGGGCAGATAAACAACACTAATTTTGCGGGGCTTTTCCTGCTCTCCTATCCGGCGCTCCTAAAAAGTTATTAAAATTTAGGGGTGAGACACCTCTCAGTAAGGGAAATAAACTAATACTAGTGTGTGACAACATGAGTATATTGTGTTTTACATATACCATACAGAACATATTCAATACTGTTTATCAAATCTAGGAAAACATATGTATATCAAAACATGACAGAACATACTGCATTTTCATAAACATTTCTCATCTCATATCATGATAATAATAATAACATAAAAACCATCCTGGTAGGTTAGCTAGTTGTTGTCATGTATTACCCCCATATAACTGGGTTGTGTGGCTCAAAAGTGGGACCTGACAATGGTTGGACGACCACTGCCAAGTCAATAGTCTAGTCTGTAGGTCCGATAGGTCTACCCAGACTGGCCCGTACACCAGGGGCGATAATAGTACACTTCTTGAACATAACCACATCGACCATCCAATCTCACACCACTCCGTACAGTGACGTTAACATTGATATCATGATCACGAAGACCATGGACACATAGCAATGGTACCGTGCTGCAAGTGTTAGCTTAGACCAAGCCAACCAGGTTCTGATATCATATACATATACTGAAACCGTGATACATAAATATCTCATATAATTTATTTTCACATCAATATATCATTTCACACATATACGTATATCATGAAAATCATCAGTCCATACGCCGGTATTACACATTTTATCATAACTCGGCCCGTACGCCAGCTACACATAGCACAGCCCGTACGCTGGCAAATCACATAGCACGGCCCGTACGCCAGCAAATCACATGCCACGGTCTGTACGCCAGCAAACATATCCATATATATATACATAAAAACAACTCGACCCGTACGCCAATTTTCCATCATAAAAATCCATATCATCCACATTTCCAGAAAACAGCATTTCACAACATTTTTACTCATGCGACACAGTAGATTTTCCACATATTCAACATACGATTATTTCCACAATATTTTGCAAATATAGAATATATATATATATATAAACTTATACATTTTCCATGAATCAAATGATATATATATATATATACATACATATATATATATATAAGCATTTTCTCAAAAATAGAAACTAACTTAGTTTATCCCCTTACCTATTTCCTAGGAAGCCCTTAATAGAACTGTCCCACACCCACAGGGTTCCTAACTCAACACCCTGAAAATGAAAAGTTCTAGAATTAAAGTTTAGTATTTCAAAGCATACAATATTTTCCTCAACTACCAAAAACCGAAATATTGAGTAGAAAGTTTTCACCCAAAAGCATTCAAGTTTTAACAACTGAGGGGTTCCCTGACCAATACTCTGAAATTGAAAACCCCCAGTATTAAACTTCACTATTTTCATGTGCACAACATTTCTTATAACTAGCGCAAGACCAAATATGACTTAAAAAGCCTTACTTTAACTTTGGGATGATTTCCAACTAGCTTTCTCCCACGATCCGCTCCAGCAGATTTAGAGAGAACTCCGCCAGGAGTGTCATGGTGACTTCGGATTGTCGATCCGGCATAAAAATAGCCCAAAAAAGAAGAGAGAGAGAGAGAGAGAGAGAGAGAGAGCCAAAGGGGAGAGAGAGAAGAGAGTGATGACTTCTTTCATAAGATAAAAATTCAGATTTTCATATATATAAAACAGAGGATTTCGTCGACGAGCCAGTTCTTCGTCAACGAGTCCTTCACAAATTTCATCGACGAGACCCTGTATTCGTTGATGAAATTCAGGCTGCCTCAAAACCCATCTCGGTATTTTCTCGTCGACGAGCCCCTGTGTTTGTCGACGAATTCTCTTAAGCCTTCGTCGACGAATCCCATGTATTCGTCGACGAAGTCCTGCTGATCCCCCCTTTTCCATGAGTCCTTCCAAAGTTCAATGTCGTCGACGGCCTCCTTCTGTTTTCGGGTTCCATATCCGTTTTCTTTTATTATTTAACCACCATTTTATTTGGGTCGTTACATACATTTCAAGACCTGAGAGATTACATATACAAAAGAAAAATTCTCCCAAAACTATAAATGCTACACTAGCTAAACCATTACATGTACCTGCAAAAGAGATATTACCTAACTACTTACATTTTACCCGATTAGACTTCTTGGAATAAGTGCAGATACTTCTATTTCATCTGCTCCTTGGATTCCTAAGAAACCTATTCAACTGTATGATTCCTCCATAAAACTTTTACCTGAGGAATCTTCTTATTACGTAACTCCTGTACTTTTCTATCCAGAATCTGTACTGGTACCTCCTCATATACCAGTGAATCATTGAGTTCTAATTCACCATAACTGATAATATGAGAAGGATCTGGGACATATTTCCTCAACATGGACACATGAAATACGTCGTGGATCCTGGACAACATAAGTGGCAAAGCTAGCCTGTAGGCAACCGACCTCACTTTATCTAGAATCTCAAATGGACTTATAAACCTAGGACTAAGTTTACCCTTATTTTCGAACCTCATAACCCCTTTTAACAGAGCTATATTGAAAAACACATGATTACCTACATCAAATTTCAAATTCTTGCGGCGATTATCAGCATAACTTTTCTATCGGCTCTGAGCTACACTGATTCTATCTCTGATAAGTCATACTTTATCACGCGCTTGCTAAACAAGCTCTGACCCACTACTCTCCGCTCACCCACTTCATCCCAAAACAAAGGTGATCAATATCTCCTACCATATAGAGCTTCCAATGGTGTCATGTCAATGTTGGCTTGATAACTGTTATTATACGCAAATTCCACCAGCAGCATGAATTGAGTCCAACTACCCCCAAAATCCAATACGCACGCTCAGAGCATATCCTCTAATATTTGTATTGTCGTCTCAGTGTACCCATCTGATTGAGGATGGAATGTCGTGCTAAAAGACAACTGAGACCGTAGTGCTTCCTGCAAATTCTTCCAAAAACGTGACGTAAAACGCGGGTCTTGATCTGATACAATCTATACTGGCACCCCATAAGAACGAACTATCTCTTGAATGTAAATCTCCGCTTAACGGTTAAGGGAGTAGCTAATCTTGATAGGTAAAAAGTGGGCGGTCTTAGTCAAACGGTCAACAACCACCCATATGGCATTCTGGCCATGTAACGCTGTCGGCAGTCCTAACACGAAATCCATGGATATATGATCCCACTTCCATTATGGGATAAATAACGACTGGAACTGACTTGTCGGCCTCTGGTGCTCAGCTTTTACCTACTGGCACGTCAAACACTATGCTACATACTCAGCAATCTCTCTTTTCATACCACTTCACCAATACGGCTTTCGCAAATCCCTGTACATCTTCGAACTACCGGGATGAACTGTATACAAAGATCTCTAAGCTTCCTCTAAAATAGTCTTTCTGATGTCAGCATCAACAAGAACACATAACCTGGAATGGAACTGCAAAACTCCATCATCTGCAACACTGAATTCCTCCCCTTGACCACTCTGCACTCTGTCCATCAACTTTGCTAACTCTGGGTCTTCTTTCTAAGCAACTTTTATCCTCTCCTGCAGAGTAGGTTGCACTACTAAACTGGCGATACTCACTTTAGAGTCACTTCCAACTAATTCAATTGCAAGTCTCTCTAGATCCATCATGATCGAATATTGCATCACCATAGCCACCAACGTTGATTCCCTGGACTTCCTACTTAATGCATCAGCTACCACGTTTCCTTTCCTTGGATGATAACTGATGGTACAATCAAAATCCTTAATTAGATCCAACCACCTTTTCTGTTTCATATTCAGTTCCTTTTGAGTGAAAAAGTACTTTAAACTCTTATGGTCGGAAAAGATTTCACACTGCTCGCCATACAGGCAATGCCTCCAAATCTTCAATGTGTGTACAACTGTAGCCAATTCAAGATCATTGGTAGGGTAGTTCTTTTCATATTCTTTCAACTACCTAGAAGCATACACCACCACCCTGCCATGCTACATCAACACACGGCCAAATCCTTTCAAAGACGCATCACTGTAAATGACATAACCTTTACCCCCTGACGAGATGACCAATACTGGTGTTGTGACAAGCCTCTGCTTTAATTCTTGGAAACTTTGCTCACAACTGTCGTCCCACTCAAATTTGACATCCTTCTTTGTCAGTCGTGTCAAAGGCCCTAACAAAGCTGAGAATCCCTCAACGAAACGACGGTAATTGCCAGCTAGCCCCAAGAAACTTTTGATCTCTTGGACATTCCTCGGTCTAACCCAATTCACTACGGCCTCAACCTTACTAAGATCCATAGAAATACCATCTCCAAATACAACATGCCCTAAGAACACGACCTTCCCAAGTTAGAATTCACATTTACTAAACTTGGCGTACAACTTCTTTTCCTGAAGCGTCTGCAGAACCTACCTCAAGTGCGTCTCATGCTCCTCATAGCTCTTAGAATAGACCAGTACATCATCAATAAAAATGACAACAAATTGGTCTAGGTATTGGTGGAAGATTCTGTTCATCAAGTCCATAAATACTGCAGGAGCATTCGTCAAACCGAACGGCATAATAAGAAACTCGTAATGCTCGTACCTAGTCCTGAAGGCCGTCTTCGAGACGTCTTCTTTTTTCACTTTTACTTGATGATAACCAGATCTAAGGTCAATCTTCGAATACACCCGTGTACCCTGGAGCTGGTCAAATAAATCGTCGATACGGGGTAGAGGATATTTGTTCTTGATTGTCACTTTATTAATCTCCCTATAATCTATACACATCCTCATAGACTCGTCCTTCTTCTTCACGAATAATACTAGAGCTCCCCACGGAGATACACTAGGTCGTATGAAACCTTAATCAAGTAAATATCTTTTAGTTCCGCCAACTCTGCTGGCGCCATTCGATACAGTGCTTTAGAGATTGGTGTTGTACCTGGAAGTAGATCAATAGGAAAATCTACCTCACGATCAGGTGGCAAACCCGGTAATTCATCTGTAAACACATCAATAAACTCCTTTACTACTAGCGTACTAGTAAGTTTCAATTCATTCTCTGACATTTCCTTCACAATTGCCACAAACCCTTGACAACCACTCAGCAGTAGTCTCTTGGCTTGGATAGCTGAAACTAGCTGAGGCAGGGATTGCACCTGCGACCCTACGGACTTATATTCCACTCGTCTCGAAGGTATGAATATCACTTCTCGTGCTTAGCAATCTATGCTGGCAAATATTAGCTGCTAGCCAATCCATGTCAAATATAACATCAAACTCGTGCATGTCCAGCACTATCAGATCAGCAAACAGAATTCCCCTTTAAATATCAAATGAACAATCCTAGAGTACCTTACTACATCTCACTACAGATCTAGTTGGTGTAGACACTAACAATTCAACATCTAATGGTTGTGTTTCAGCCCTACATAATTTAATGCACCCCAAAGACACGAACGAGTGTGTAGCTCCTGAATCAAACAATGCAATAACTTTAAAAGAAAGCATAATAACCATACATGTCACCACGTCACCTGCCCTCTCAGCCTCACTCGGCGTCAGAGTAAATACCCTAGCTGGAGCCATATTCCTCTGCTGCCCCCCATGTGGCACCTGATAACCTCCCCAGTATGGTTTGGGAGCTAGAACTGCTTCTAGTGGTGTACGACAGTCTCACACCATGTGCCCCGGTCTACCGCAGTGGTAGCAGACAACTCCACCTGCTCGACACTCTCCCTAGTGTCTTCTCCCATAAGTCTGGCACACAAGGGGGCCCTGCACTACCTAAACCTCGCGTCCTCCTGTCTTCTACCTCCACCCTCTACCATCGTTTCCTCTCCTCTACTGACCCGGTCTATGACCCTGCTGATAACCTGTATATGCAGATCTCTTCCTCTGTCCCTACTCCTCTGCATCCAACCGCTCACCAACCTCTACCAAAGCTGCCCTGTCAACTAATTCAATAAAGTCCTGGATCTACAGTACTACCACATGCTTAAATATACTCTGCATCAAGCCTCTCTCAAACTGTCTCGCCTCCTTCACTTCATCAGGGACAATATACGGGGTGAAACGAGAGAGCTCAATAAAACGTGCCGCATACTGCTGGACGGATAGCTGTCCTTGTTTCAAACTTAGGAACTCTTCTACTTTAGCCTCCCTCAAAGTAACTGGAAAATACCTATCAAAGAACAATTCTTTAAACCGATCCCGTGTCATGGTTATCAGCATCACCCTCTACTGCTCCAACAGTCTCGCCGCAGCTCACCACCTCTCGGCTTCTCCTGTCAGTCTATAGGTGGTGAAAAGGGCCTTCTATTTTTCTGTACACTGTAGCACCGCCAAAACTCTCTTAGTCTCCTGTATCCATTTCTCAACAGTTGCAGGATCAACTCCTCCTGAAAAGGTCGGATGATTCATCTTCGTAAACTTCTCTATAGTGCACCTATGGCCTGCCGGCGGCCCACCCTGCTCCCTGGAGCTCCTAGCTATCTTAGCCATAACCTGCTGAGCCACGCTACATAATACGGCGTCAGAGTTAGTCCCACTTGCACCTGATGGCCCTGCTCCATCACGACCACTCGCATGGGCACTACTTCCTCCTGGATCCATCCTGAAAAATAACAAATGTAACTTAGAAATTGTAACGTCCTCCATATTTCTTTATATAAAATGTAACATAATAAATGGAAAAGTCACCCCGAACCTGTGGGTAACAGGGACACTTCAATCACAGCGGAAACCTAAGCAGCAGTAAATAAAAAATCAAAATCATCCATCCATAAAGCATAACACCAGAGTTTACTACAAAATCATAAAACTGTATTTTTATACATCCTCATAAACATCAAAATAACTCTAGGGTCGAACACAAAATAATTCTGACCCTAGTGCAAAATCTCACCCTCCTAGCGGGGTAATACTACTGACTCCACGGTGGCTACGATCCGCCGATCACTCAGGGTCTCCTGAAAAATTAATTAATGTTGGGGGCGAGACACTTCTCAGTAAGAGAAAATAAACTAAATAAAGTTATGTGGAAACATGAATATTTAAGGCATTTATATATATATAGTACATTTCATATTTCTGTAAATTTTCATCACATCATACTGGATAATCACATACTTTCATATTTACTAATAAATCATATCGTACATAAAACATTTGTGATAACTAATAATACTAAAAACATACGCAAGATGAATAACTAGCTAATGTCATGTATTACCCCCCATGAAGGGTTGTGCAGTCCGAAGGCGGGACCCGACAATGGCTAGTTAACCACTGCCGAATCAAATATGTCTGTAAGTACGATAAGCCCGCCACACCTTGGTCCAGACTGCTAGATGGACGTCCACACTCTGCTGAAAGCCTCATCAACTATCCATCTCCCACCCCCTCATGGGGTGGTTAGCACTAATATGAATATAGATATCTTATCTACATAGCTACGGTATCGAGCTCCTGAACTGAACTAAATTAACATCTGGGTTCTGGTAACATATAGTACATGATAGTATAGCATCTTTCATAATTACGGCCTCGTGCCGAATATTTCATAAACACGGCCTCGTGCCAATCATACGTAAATACGACGTCATGCCGAAATCATACATAAATACGTATATCATTCTGAAAATAATTAATCTATCATGTATTTTCAACATCATAATGTACTGTAGTCTTTCATAATTTCTCAAAGCATATTTCATTCGTATCATTGTTGTAACATAATATTCTCCCATATAAAATAATATTCATGCCACACATTTGCTGTATAAAACCATACATTGTATTCTGAAATCATAGTTTCTGACATCGCATACATATATATACATTTCAACATAATAGTAGTATTTTTTTCCAAACGTGCATTAACTCCATAATATTCAAATATCGTACATATTTCTAGGAAATCAGTTTGCTCATAAATAATAGGAATTTGAGTAAAAAGTAACTACTTTAGTTTATTCTCTTACTTGGCTACTGAGAAAAATCCTAAAATATCCTAGCCTAACCCTTGTAGGATCTCCTGATCAATACCCTGAAACTGAAAACTCTTAATATTAAACTTTAGTATTAAACTTCCTATAACTGTCGTAAGACCAAATTTGGCTTAAAAAGCCTTACCTCAACTTAGGGATGATTTCCAACTTGCTTTCACCAACGATCAGGGAAGATTTGGAGAGAACTTCCCCAAGAGCGTCGTGGTGACTTCGGATTATCGATCCAGGATAAAACTGGCCCAAAATTGATGAGAGAGAGAGAGAGAGAGCACCAAAGAGGAGAAGGAGAGAGAGAGGAGAGAGTTTGCTTAAGGATTAAGTTAAAAGTTCAGATTTTTCATATTTATAGAACTGGATTCGTCGACAAGCCATGTCATTCGTCAACGAATCCTTCAATAATTTCGTCGATGAAATTTAGTCCTCGTCGACGAAATTCAGCCAGTTCAAACTCTCTTGGTATTTCTTCGTCGACGAAATTCAGTCTTCGTCAACGAATTCTCTTAAGCCCTCGTCGACGAATCCCCTGTATTCGTCGACAAAGCCCTGATGATTTCCCCTCGATTTTTCCTTCCAAAATGCAATGACGTCAATGAACGCAAAGCGATCGTCGATGAAGTCGACTTCCTCCTTCTGTTACTGTTTCCATTTCCCTTCCTCTTTATTATTTAAATCCCATTATTATTCCGGTTGTCACAGAAATCCTATTCTGATAATTTACCCACCTAACCTCACCACTTATCTTAACATTCCCAACTTATTCCTAATCCCAGTCCTACATTCTAGGAACACAACCCGACAATAGCTTACTATGGTTTTCCTAAAATCGTCACTCCAGAAAAAACACAGAAACTATCATGGAAATCCTGCCTCTAGACTATAGAACAACCTTAAATCATTTCCTATAATCTGGTATCGTTTCCGCTGCATTCTAAAGTCTACATAACCTAGCAACCTAGGCTCTGATAGCAAACTATAGTGACCTACTTAATTTTCACCCTTTTTTTTTCACAATACTAAAACAATTATCACAAAACTCAGTAGATCATAATCCACCTGAACCCGTGGGTACCAAGGATACATCAGAACACATGACAGAAACCTAAGTAGCAAGAAACATACAATCATACTATCATAAATACAAAACCATCCATCATAAAACTAGCGTTACTACATCCACTGTATTTAAGTATATACATCCCAAAATAAAACCTAGGGACATTTCCACAAAAATCCAACCGTCCTTACCAAAACTTACCCTTCGGAGAGGGTAGATCAACAGTACTAAATCAGCAGAGCTTTACCCGCTCTCCTATCAGGGGCTCCTGAAATGTTTATAAAATTTTGGGGTGAGACACCTCTCAGTAAGGGAAATAAACTAACACTAGTGTGTGGCAACATGAGAATTTCTGTGGTATACATATAGTCATAAACATAACCAATAAAAATGTATATATATCATTTCTGGGAAAACATATATAATCAAAACATGGCAGAACATAATAGTTTTCATAGCATAAATCATCTTATATAAATAATAATACAAAACAAACATCCATGGTAAGTTAGCTAACTGTTGTCATGTATTAACCCCACATGACTGGGTTGTTTGGCCTGAAGGCGGGAGCTGACAATGGTTGGCCGACCACTACCAAGTCAAGAGTAGAGTCTGTAAAGTCCGATGGGTCTGCCAGACCTGGTCAGTACACCATGGGCGCTCACACACTTCTTAATACCATATCGACCATCCAATCTCACACCACTCCATACAGTGGCATTAACACAATATCATGATCATGATGACCATGGACACATAGCAGCGGTACCATGCAAGTGCTAGCCTAGACCAAGCCAACCAAGTTCTGATAACATATAACATATATTGAAACTGTAATACATGGATATTTCATACCATTAATTATCAAATCAATATCATCATATCGTTTTGCATGTATATATATATCATCATGAAAATCATCGGCCCGTACGCCAGTATTTCATATTTTACCATAGCTCGCCCCGTACGCCTGCAAATCATATCCATAGCTCAACCTGTATGCTAGCAAATCATATTCATAGCTCGGCCCGTACGTTGGCAAATCATATACATAGCACGGACCGTATGCCGACAAATCATATACATAGCACGACCCGTACGCCGGCAAATCATACACATAGCTTGGCCTACACGCTGGCAAATATATCAAAATCTCGACCAATACGACGATTTTCTATTATTAACACATTCCCATAAAACAGTTTTTCATTATAATTTCTACTCATGCCACACGAAATAGATTTTTCATATATTTAACATACCATCATTTTCAGCAGTATTTCCCAAATATAAATCATGTATATATAAATATATTTATTTTCCTGAAATCAAATGCTGTAACAGTATACATATTTTTCATAAAATACTAGTTTAGTTTATCCCCTTACCTAATTCTTAAAAAGCCCTTGAAACAAACAGCCCCGCACTCGTAGGACATTTCCCAGAACTAAAGTTTAGTATTACTACCCATACTACACTTTCTGCAACTGTTAAATAACCAAATATTGAGTAGAAAACCTTACCCTGGATTTGGGATGGTTTCCAACTCAGCCACACCGACAATCCGCTTCGGTTGACTTGTAGAGAACTTTCTTAGGAGCTTCGTGGTGGCTTCAGATCATCGAACCGGGAGAAAATCGACCCGAGATCTTAGAGAGAAGGGAGGAGGGGCGTAGAGGAGAGAGAAGGAGGGGTTTTTGCGCAGGTTTTTGGCTAAAAATGAATTTTACCCCTACTTATACACTGATCTTCATTGACGAGCTATGTCACCTCGTCGATGAGTCCTGTAAAAAGTTCGTCGATGAACCTGAACCCTCGTCGACAAATTTCATACTTCTAAAAATCCTCTCTAGGTATCTTCTGGTCGACGAGTCGAAACTTCATCGATGACATCCTGAAGAACCCTCGTCGATGAAAACCCTGTGTTTGTCGACGAGGCCTGAAAAATTTATTGGGATGATCCCATCCAAAATGCAACAATGTCAACGAAGTCGGCTGCCTCTTTCTATTCCCGTTTCCATTTTCCTTTTTTTTATTATCTAAATACCATTATTTTTTGGGTCGTTACATAATCTGTATCAGTATGTACAACTAAAGAAAAAAAAACATAGAACACGCACACACACAATAGAACAATAATAATAATGGGCAACTAGTGGGATTTCAAATCCTCTCAAGAATAACCAGCAAGCTCAAAAGAATAATAATGATGGGTTCATTCAGGTGAAAAACAAGAAGGCTATAAAGAAAAGGGGGTTGCAAACCAAATAACTAGGAACAAGGGGCTAGGTCCCCTTCCTACATCATGAAGATAACTGCATGGAACATAAGGGGCTTTAATAATCCCTTGAAAAAAAAAGGGGTCTTTGACCTCATGAAGAAAAATAAGATTGATGTTATAGGCATTATGGAAACTAAGTTGTCATCTGAAAAGTTAGAAAAACTAATGAACAAAAAGTTTAGATCATGGAAGCAAGCCAACAACTTCGAACACCACAGGGCAGGGAGAATCTTAGTGCTATGGAATTCCTAGAAAGTTCAAACTACAGATTGTGAGTATGCAAGCCTAGGTAAAACATTGTAAGACTACTTGTTTAGTTACATCAAACTGTTTCACCTTGAGCTTTGTGTATAGTTTCAACTCTATTGTTGCTAGAAGGTCATTATGGCAAGACCTCACTAAATTCAGCCAAACTTCAGACCCTTGGCTGGTGCTGGGGATCTTCAACTGTGTCCTATCACTAGAGGAGAAGCAAAATGGTGTGCCTATCATAGCTTATGAGGTAAAAGATATAAATGAATGTTTTAATGAATCTGGCCTTAGGGATTTGAACTTTAATGGTAGTTTCCTTAAATGGCCGAATGGAACTGCCTGGTGTAAATTGGATAGCAGTGGCTAACTCTAATTGGATTTTATCTGATTTCAATGCTCATGTTGATTTTCAGTTTCCTGGTTTACTGTCTAACCACTCTATATGTAATGTGACTCTTTTTGAGCAGGAAAACACAGGTTGGAAACCTTTTATATTCTTCAACATGTGGGTGGACCACAATGATTTTCAAGAGGTTGTCAAGAGAGGTTGGGGACTTAGAATCCAGGGGTATATGCAATTTAGGGTGGCTAAAAAGTTGCAGGCTCTAAAAATCCCACTTAGGAACTTGAACTCTTTACATTTCTCTCACATATCTATGAGAGCTAAAACTGATATAGAGGAAGTGATGGGTCTACAACAACTATTACATGACTCCCCAGATGATGAAGAACTCTGAGGTAAATTGGCATGAAAAAAAAAGAGAAGCTAATAGAATAGCCGAGGCTAACAAGCTTTTCATGACTCAGATTGCTAAAGTCAAATATTTAAAGGACCGTGATAGAGGTACCTCTTTCTTTCATGCCTTAATGAGGAGGAATGTGAAAATGGACCATATAGTTGCAGTTAGAAGAAGTGATGGGAGCCAGACAACTTCTCAAAAACAAGTAGTGGAGGAGTTCCTAAAGTTCTATATTAAGCTGTTAGGAAGGGATGTAGTTTCTAACCCTATTGACCCGAGAGTTATCTCTAGAGGGAAAGTTATCAATGACAGTCAAGCTTCTCAAATGACACTTCTAGTGATTGACCAGGAGATAAAAGTAGCAGTGTTCAGTATTGGTGATCTTAAATCCCCGAGTCCTGATGGATTTTCAGCTCGCTTCTTCAAGAAGGCTTGGAATATTATTGGGAATGAATTCTCTCTGACTATTAAAGAGTTTTTTTTTTTTTTTTATCTGGTAAGCTGCTAAAACAAATAAATCATACAGTCATTGCCTTGATCTCAAAATCAAAGCATGCTGATACTATCCATGATTTTAGATCGATTTCATGTTTCAACATGATGTATAAAGTGATTGCCAAGGTGATTGCTGGAAGAATTAAACCATGTCTTGAGGATATTATGAGCCCTGCACAACCAGCTTTTGTTAAGCAAAGATGTACAATAGAAAATATCTACCTAGTGCGGGAAATTATAAGGAAGTATGCGAGAAAGAGAGTCTCACCTAGATGCTTGTTAAAGCTAGATCTCAAGAAAGCATATGACTTTATATCCTGGACATTCATAAAATAAATGTTGGAACAATTGAAATTTCCTGGGATTATGGTAAATTGGATAATGTAGTGTGTTTCCACTCCTACTTTTTCTTTATCTGTCAATGGAGGCTATCATGGCTTCTTTGAAGGGAGGAAAAACCTGCGGCAAGGTGACCCTATGTCCCCTCTTTTGTTTGTAATTGGAATGAAATACCTCTCTAGACTTCTCAAAGGTTTGGACAGTAATGCAAGCTACAGATTCCATCCCAAATGTGAGATGTTTAAGTTGACACACCTAGATTTTGTTGATGATATGATATTATTATCTAGGGGTGACTCAAACTCAATTAAGCAGTTGCTGGGATGCCTGGAAAATTTTTTCGAAATGCTCTAGATTAACAGCTAATAACCTGAAGTCAAACTTTCTGTCAGCTTGAATTAAAGCATTTGAATTGGAACATATTAGATGTTTAACAAAATTTCAGGAGGGGACCTTTCCTTTTAGGTACTTGGGAATTCCATTGGTTGCCTTCAAACTTAATAAAATGCATTATGCTATTCTAATCAACATAATATCTGAACTCCTCAGTGGTTGGTCGAATCATACGATCTCATATGCAGGTAAATTGGAACTTATAGATTCTATCATCCAGGGGGTGGAGTGCTTCTGGTTGGCCATATTTCATATACCCAAATCTGTTATTGATCATGTTGTGAGGTTATGTAGAACCTTTCTTTGGGGAGGGAAGAAGAAACCCCCAGTTGCTTGGAAGAAAATATGTCTTCCTAAACATGAAGGAGGGCTAGGAATCTTTGATTTAAATGCATGGAACAAAGCCTTACTCACTCGGGCTTTGTGGAATGTTCAAAGCAAAAAAGATTCACTATGGTCGAAGTGGACACATCAACTTTACATAAGAGAAACAAATATGTGGGAGGCATCCTCCAAGCATGATAACTCTCCTCTTTTCAAAAAAAATGGAGCTGAAAAATCATCTCATTCAGAGTTGTGGGAACTATAGGGAAGTTGAAAACTTGTTAAATACATTGGTGGTAGAGGGTCAATTATCTACAAAGCGGGCTTACTATTACTAGAGGAATAAAGGGAGCCCGGTGCACTGGTATAAGAAGGTATGGAAATGTGGAAGTCTCCCCAAACATGCTTTTACTCTGTGGATGGGAATTAAGGGGAAGCTAATGACAAATGATAGAATTGCAGCAGAAGGAGTGAACTTGCGGTGTGTACTCTGTAACTCTAGAAATGAAACAAATGAGCACCTGTTTTTCAAAAGTAAATTTACTAAATAAGTGTAGGATCAAATTAGAGAATGACTGAGTATTATAAGATCTATGACTACACTAAAAGCTTCTCTTAAATGACTACATAAAGAAGCCAAAGGCACGGGAATATAGGCTATAGGAAAGAAAGTATGCTTGGCAGCCACGATCTACTTCATTTGGCACACCTGGAATAGCTGCATGTTTGAAGGAAAAAGGACATCTCCTAGGGAACTACTTTAAATGATTCAAAGGTATACATTTAGAGTAATTTATGATAAATTTAACATGTATAATGTTTAAATATGCCTTTAGTTTTATTCTATTTGTCTTGAAATTTTTGTTGCTCAATAAAGAAGATCTTTTATATTATGTCTTCATCATAGTCAGTTGGACGATGACTTTGGATATATCTCTCCTGGCTATGCCAAAGTATCTTGTGCAAAATATTCTGATCAATATATTTACTTTTACCGATTAACAAAAAAAAAAAGAGAAAGAAAGAAAGCAAACATATCTCCTATTTCAAGGCCCGCTGCGCACCGCTGGGCGTTCACGAACGTAACGTTTGGCTTGGACGCTTGAATCGTTTTGCTGGCTTACCACCAAACCAATGCTTTACATTGGGCGGAACTGGCTGATCTCAGAGCTTTTTATTGCTCACTTTGCCTCCGCTCATGGCTTCGCTCTCCACTCTCCTCAAACCCATCTCAGAAAGTTCGTATCTTCGTGCACAAGTATCTCATTATTTGCCGAATTCGTCTCTCTCCTCGCGAAAAATCTCATTTTCGGGAACTGGGTCTGGGCGTTTTCAGCTTGGGATTGTTGTCAGGAGTTCCAATCGAGACGAAACTATAGTTGGTACGCTTGCTATTCCTGTTCACATCTCTTGAATAGTTGCTCTGCTTTAATAAATTTAAAATTCGGGTGATGTGTTTTTTGGTAGTTGCTGATTTGCTTGGATTCTCATCGCTCCTTAATATTCTGAAATAATTACACGTTCTGCCTTTTTCTGTTTAGTTCTGGATTTTGGTTCATACCTATTGGATATTTCCTCAGTTTTATTGTTCACCATTTGGAAACTTTTGGCGGTGCTTGGTTTAGTTTGATCTTTATTGCATTGTAATCATCTGCAACTTTTTGAATTCATTGTTTTCTTTTCCAAATTTTCTATACTTTCGAGGCTCTCTCTCTCTCTCTCTCTCTCTCTCCAGAAATTGAAGTTGGAGATTTATATGGGTTTTTTGGTTGCAGTGTCTACCCAACAATCTGATGTTCCACTTTTGTCTTGTTCAGAGGTAAACGCTTCAATGCCTTTGCTCATGTAACTTAATTTATGGGTTTGTTTGGATTAACATAAAGGAAAGAAAAATATGGAAGAAACTTATTTTTCATTATATTTTTCTTCTATATTAAATACTTTCAAAAAATAAAATTTTATTTTAATGTGATTAAATATTTTAAAAAATTAAATATTAATGATGTTTAAAATAAAAATTTTGTTAATATATTTGGTATATTTTTTATTTTCTTTCTCACTTTTATTGATGACCAAACATGAAAATATATATTTCTTGATTTTTTCTTTTCCTTTCCTTAATATTTTCTAGTTCCAAAAGGACTATAAATACAGTGACTTGCATTCCTTCATTGCGTTTTTTCTCCCTCTTTCAAGAAAAGACTTGACAGTAGAGGATAACTGAAGCAACTCTAATGCTTGTTTTACTGAATAAAAGTTTTTTGGTTATTTGCCTGGTTAGTTATGCATCAAACTCATCATTTATTTATTTATTTTTAAAAAAGGAGGTCTGTTTTGGCCAATGGAAAGGCTAGAGTGCTGATCTTCTTGAACATGCTTTTGAAACTGTAATACTGTGTTGGAAGCATCGGCCTTGAATTTGGTTTATCTAGATTTGTATGAAACTGAATACAATTTAGCATTACATTTTTTTTTTTTCTAAATCCAAGATCTGTGTCCTCCAAACTCCTAACCTGTTTAATTATGCGTAAAACTCGTCATTTACTTGTCAAAAAGAAGAAAATCTGTTGTTGTGAATGAAAGGGCTGTAATCTTGAGCTTCTTGAACATCCTTTTGAAACTAATGTTGTGTTTGGAAGCATAGGGCTTGAATTTGGATGTGTGGATTTGTATGAAATCCAATACAATTTTTCATTGTGTTTTGTCCAAATCCACACAAATTCAAATCCAAGGTTTGTGCTTCAAGCTTCTAACCTTTTGTTTGGGAGCTTATTTTGGATCTTGAAATTGGATTTGTGTGGATTTGAACAAAATGGAATACAAATGTATTTTGTTCAAATCCATACAAATACGGATACAAGGGCCAAATCTAGAATCTAATAGAATTTGTACTTCAATGATCATGGAGGATATATGATAGCATTTTGTCTATTATGAATGAATTTATTGATGATGCTATTTGTATGTTTAGGCTATTGAAAGGCTAAAAATTAACCGTGAAAAGTTCAAAGGCAAGCAGCAATTCCCGGCCATGTACTCTAGCATTTTTGGTGGAATTACCACAGATCCCTCAGCTATGGTGATCCCTTTGGATGACCACATGGTCCATAGAGGCCATGGTGTCTTTGACACTGCAGCAATTATGGATGGGTTAGTGATTATAGCCTCACAAAAGGGCTGTCCATTATTTTTCCTTTTCGTTATATTTACATTGCAGAATATATTTTTGAATTGGATAGCACTTCTGTCGTTCCAACATTAGCTTTCATTTCCCTTTATCTAGTTAAAAATATAATAATATCCTCTTAAATGCCATATGATTTAATGAATTCAATTAATCAATAGACCAACTAACTAATCAAGCTCTTTCAGTAGAAAAAGAGTAGCAACCACATTATAGAATTCATAGGTATGAAAAGAATCAAAATGAAGTAATTTACCATTATTTTCATAATCAAAGAGTTTGAAGGATTAATAGAATTCAAAAATTTGCTTTATAATGCTCGCATGACTTAAGTGGGAAGGGAGAGATGAACTTGGAAGCATGGGTAAAGCCACTTATCTGGGAAGGGGGCAACTGCCCCTTTATTAGAAATTTAACCAGTATATTTAAAGACTGAAAAATCAAAGTTAAACTCATGCTTGATGTTACATCTTTCAACCCCTTACGTTTTACTTTATTATGGCCTTATAGCTCTTTGTTCTGTTTGATTGGTATTGCTTATAAGTAATATTACATCTATAATCCATCCATGAGTGGATCCCATTTGTTTCTCTTTGTGATGATAAATGACCTACTTAACTCAGCGGTTAGAGTATTGCTTTCATACGGCAGAAGTCATTGGTTCAAATCAAATAATAGGTAGAACTTATTAGATACCAGTGACTCTGGTATCCTTTACAAATCCTAAAATTTTGCCCTTGAATGAAGTTAAACATGGTATTTAGCCTCTTCAAAATAAGAGGATGTGTTCTGTTTGTAATTTAAGTTTATTGTCCTTCATATTGAATAAGAAGGGATGGATTGCTAAAACTAGTATGTGATCTCCAACAGCGTCATCCTACTGAATTATGTTGTTAATTGTTAGTATACTTCCTAAGTTACCCTTGTACCCTTGTATATTTCCTCCTTTACTCTTGTATACCCTACCTCCTTTAGCTATAAAACCTTGTACAGTGTTAATAAGTATAATTGAGAGTTTCTCTTTTAACATGGTATTAGAGCCTAGGGTTCTTTAATTTTGTTTTTGTTTTTTTTTTTGTTTTCGCTGCCGCCATCCGCTCCAGCTCTCCTTTTGGTTTCCGGCACCCCTCGTCAATCCTCTGGCTCCCTCTTGGTGTTCTCTTGGCTTCTCGGTGCTGTCATTCTCGTCGCCACTCTCTTATGCACGTCGTGGTCTCTTAGTTTGCCGCTCGCCTCTGTTTCTCCTTCTTCGGTGTCGTCTCAGTTCTCCACCGTCTCGTGTCTTCTTCTTCGGCGTCGTCTTTGCATTCGTTGTCATTGTGGTCTGTTCGTGGTCTCTTGGTTCGTTGTCTCCTTCTCCGACGTCGTCTCTGTTTCTCCGGTGTCGTCTCCGTTCGTCGTCTCTGCACTTGTTGTGGTCGTGGTCTCGCGGACTCTGTTGTTGCCACTCTCCGTTGTCAGCCGTCTTGGTCTCGTGTCCTTCTTGATTCTCTAGCGATCTTGCTTCTCTCGTCTATCGGCGTCGTCTCGTCGGCTTTGTCCCTCCTGCAGCAACAGCACCGGTTCCACTGCTGCGCCTTCTGGTGGTCCCTTTGCACGACCGGCTGTGCTCCACTGCAACTCTCCTGACACTAGAGAAGCGCCATTCCAATTTCCAATCAAATTTTTTTTTTAAAATTTTAAATTCCTACTCTTTAATAGAAGCACACTAATAAAAAAAAAAAAAAAAAAAAAAAAAAACTATTGAGTTCTTACTCTCTTTACTGTGATTCAAAATTTCCAATATTGTCCTTGCATTTTTTTTTAATGGCTTCTTTCATCGATGCTGCTCGCCCTATCGAGATTGTTTTGAATGGCTCCAACTACTATGCGTGGGCTCAACAAATGTCAGTTTTTTTGATTGGTAGGCGATTATGGCGTTTTGTCACTGGAACAAAACCGAAACCTACCAAAACTGCCACGCAATCCACGGAGGAGTTTGATGAGGCTCTTGATAAATGGGAAAGTATTCACTGTAAGATCCTTTCCTGGTTTATTAATACATTAGTTCCTACTATTCAGAGTCTTCTTCCTAAGTTTTGTAATGCCAAACTTGTTTGGAATTTTTTGGCCAAACGATACAACTGTGGCAGTGATGCTACTCTCGAGTTTCAATTGGAAACTAGGCTTTCTCAGATGCATCAGGCACCTAGACAGTCTATTGCTGAGTTTCATGCTTAGGTTAGTGGCATTTGGGATCAGCTTTCTCATGCTGACCTTGCTTTTTTTGATGAGCAGTCCATTAGGCTTTTTTGCGGCATATTGGGATCGTCGTCAATTCCTATACTTTATAATGCATATCCAGTATGAATTTGAGACTACTTGAGCTTCTTTGTTACATCGATCTCCTATTCCTACACTTGAGGTTGCTCTTGCGGAGCTCATTTCTGAGGAGACACGACAACAGACTCGTCGGGTTCATTCTATTGATATGATCTTGGCTACTGCTCCATCAAACTCTTTTACTCCTGCTCCAGCTGTTGCTTCTTCTAGACTGCGCCGTTTCAATGGTCAGTGCCACTATTGTAAGGAAGATGGTCACCGTATTTCTGATTGTCCTAAGAAGAAGGCCAAGGATGCTAGGGATACTCTCAAGGCTAAGGCATCTTCCTCTTTCAGGCCTGTTGCTGCTGTCTCCACTAGCTCTTCAGTTTCTGCTTCATCTTCTGCACCTCCTTTGTCGTCTCTTTCTGCAGCTGACCTTGAGGCAATTATCACCCAGGTTCTCTCCCACACTTCTACTGCCTTATCAGTCTCCACAGGTACCTTTACACCTTGGTTTATTGATTTTGCCTGTTGCAATCATATGACCCCTGTTGTAATCATATGACCTCTGATTCCTCTTTAGTGACGCATAAGCAGTCTTTAACTCCTGTTCCCTTAATTTATACTGCTGATGGTTCGCATATGTCTGTTAGTCATCTTGGTTATGTTTCTACTCCTGCTTTTTTTGTCCCTAGCACATATGTTGTGCCTAACTTGTCTCTCAATCTCCTTTTTGTTGGTCAACTTGTTGAACATGGTTTGATCTTAACCTTTTCTTACAAAGGTTGTGATGTGCAGGATCCGAAGATGGGCCAACTTGTTGGGACCTGGCGTAAAGTTGGTCGCCTTTTCGAGCTTACGTCTCTGCATTTGCCTCGTTCGTGTTCTCCCCCATCTCTTTCTGCTGCAGTGTTTTCCCGTGTTTGGCATTCTCGTCTCGCTCATACCTCATTATCTCGTGTTCAGTCTTTAGCTTCTAGTGGTTGCTTGGGCAATGTTAAGTTTGAACCTTTTGATTGTATGCCTTGTCAACTTGGGAAACAGAAAGCTTTACCTTTTAATGAAAGTAATTCTCTGTCTTCTTCACGTTTTGATTTGGTTCATTCTGATATTTGGAGACTTGCTCATGTCCTTACTAAGGGCGGGTCTCGTTACTTTGTTATTTTTATCGATGATTACTCTCGGTATACATGGTTTTATCTTTTGCTTGATCGCACTGGGTTACTTACTGTTTTTCGTGACTTTAAGCAAATGATTAAAACTCAGTTTAATCGCACCATTAAAGTCTTTCGATCCGACAATGCCCTAGAATATACTTCTACTCCTTTCATTGCAGAACTTCACAAGGCCGGCACCTTATCCCATCGATCCTGTCCATTCACCTCCTAACAGAATGATCGTGTTGAATGTTAAGCATCGCCACATCCTTGACACTATTCGCTCTCAACTCTTCTCTGCATCCCTCCCAGAATCCTTTTGGGGAGAAGCTACTCTTATCGCTGTTTACACTATTAATCGGGTTCCAACCCCTACTCTTTCTAATAAATCCCCC
>NW_026651845.1:0-39490 GCF_029873635.1 Malania oleifera | reverse complement strand
ACTGCTGTGGCAAAGGGACTGGCTGTGTAGCGCTTTTTACCATGTCATATGGGGAGAGGGTTTGGTTATTGTTTGTCATAAAATGTGACAAGAATCGGTGTGATTAATGCGTCTGCTATGAAACATACGAGAGCACCACGCAGATAAATAAAAATACAATAAACAACCCTATGATTAATGTGGTTCAGGATCAATGTTCTACATCATATGAGCAGGGTGGCACTAAAATTCACAATAAATCAAAATCAGCGTTATAGCATTATATTTATACTAACCCTTAGACGTTATAGAGGTATTAGAGAGTCCCTCAAATGCCTTTGTATCAATCTACGGAGGTGTTGACCTTATTGGTCATGCCCGGTTTTGATTATGACAAATACTCATTGTATCTAATGGGTGTTTGAGGTTTTGTGCAAGAACTGAAATTGTTAAGATCAAGATGGGCACAAAGCAAGTAAAACCTGAAGACCAATTTATATTCAGTGTTGTAATATGTATTTCATTTACATAATTGGTCTGTAATAGTTAAATAGGGTCTTGGGTTTGTAATAAGCTCACACACATCACATGTATGATAATACGTAAGCTTAAACAAACCATAAAATGAAAATAACCTTAGGGTTTACGTCGACCGACATCGAAATTTTTCGGTGTCTTCAAAATTAGACATAAATGACCCTAGGACACACACATTTGCACCTATGTTTGATAGGCACTTGATTAGGGTTTGTGTGATGTATAACAGGACCAAAATGCACACATTATGCACTTTCGGTCGACCGGTCAAGGCAATTCATTTTGCCCTGGTCGACCAAAACGGGCTTGGGTCAACCGTTGACCAAGGTCCTGGTCGACCGAACCATTGCAGTTCAAAACTCCTAGTCGAATGAAACCCCCTAGGGTCAAATGTTTGACCATCTGGTCGACTAAGAAAAAAATATACACCAACTACCTGGGCGACCAAGGGTCCTCGGGAAAAATCCCAATGGTCTAGTCGACTGAACCAACCAGTTCAAAATGGCCCGGTCGAACGAACCTCGGAAAAATAGGAAATCGTCCACTTTCGGTCGACCGACCACTTAGCTCAAAAATGCCTTGCTCGACCGAACCATATGAGTCCTGGTCGACCGAAACCTTTCTAGTCGATCGGGCCTCTCGAGTTGCCCTGATTTTTATCACAGTTAAACATTTTTTAAACAAGGCTAAAAATATTTGAAATGTCATTAAACTTCCCTAATAATACCCAATAGGTCCCTAACGGTTATATCTCTTCCCATGTCTATATATATGAGATCATTTGTGCAAATTAGTAAGAGATATTAGCCACTTTGATTAGGAGAAATTCTATGAAATTTCCAAATCCTATAATACTCATATCTAAGCCCCAACCACTTATACTTACCTTCTTTTGTTGCTCAAACTCTCTCTAAGTTGATTAAGTGTTTGTTTGGAAAAGTTTACTCTCCTTGTTCTACTTAGTTGATACGATTTTATTGAGAGTTAAACTAAGTATTCTTAGGGGACTTTGTTAATAATTCTATCCTAAGAAGACTTTTATTTGATCTTCTAAGGTTGTATATCCATTGCAATATCTTGAGAAGATCGTATAGTATTTTGGTTGCAAAATCTTTTCATAATCACTTTCAAATATCTATTGTGCTTTATATTGAAAAATATATTTGAAGAGATATTTGTTTATGAAATAGTGATCTTTGTTGTAATATTCATTCACTCATATATCCTTTGCTGAATACAAAGATTGAATATCTTTTTGCAAACCAAACACATACATTACTAGAACATCATACGATTGAGAAAACCCGCTCATTGAAACATACATATATATTGTTTGGCTAGTATCTTTGTGTGAACATCTTTCCTGAATATCTTTTGATACAAAGATTGCTTGATTGATACTCTCACGCACTTATTACACTGATAGTTAATATATATATCTGAGAGTTGAAATATTGGACCACACTGAACTTACCATTTGTGGTGTATGTAATTGTGCATATTTGGGTACATATATGCTTTACTCGAAAGCACAATCACTGTACCATTTGATGGTAATACACATCTGTTGTATTTCCAGGCATGGGCCTGAAGAGGGAGACTAGCCCTAGAATAGTCCCGGATTGGCTTAGACCCGATTAGGAAAGCTAGGTGGGCCATCCTATTAAGGCTTGTAGGTTGAGATCAGCCCCGCTAATTGACCTGGTTAAGGTTAAGGTCAGCCCTGTTCTAATTGACCTGGTTGTAATTGGTGCCGCTCCACCCTTAAGTGAGCAATTAGTGGAATCCTCGGGCTTGCGAGCTAGAGGCGGGGACGTAGGCACAGTTGGCTGAACCCCGATAACATATTGTGTGTTTGTGTATATTGTTGCACTTTATATTTACCGCACGTGTATGTTATTATATGAATGATGCGCTTGATTTAAATTTCCACATATTATATTTATCGTCGTATTTGAAACTGGATGGAAAGACCCTAGGTTGTAATACTCAGCTAACATCTAGTTCTACCTAGGAGAAAAGTTTAAAATTCCAATTCACCCCCACTCTCTTGGGAATACACTAATTCTAACAGGAGGATTTGCTTTCGTATCCCCAACCTATTGATCTTCCTAGTTTAAATTTCAAAAATGGTGTCAAACAAAATCGTTGATGGTTTCATCAAATCGTTGATGGTTTTCTTCCTAATTAGCTTCTACCTGAAATCACCGATTTAACCATCGATGTACTATACAAACCATCTATGATTTTCTTCCTAAATTGGTTTCTATCTGAAACCGTTGATGTACTATGCAAATCTTAGATGGTTTTGCTTCAGATGAGCTTCTTTGTTTTCTTCAGTCAACTTTCTTTGTACATGTGTTCCACTCGATATGAGTCATATAGTACAACAATCTCCACCTTGGCGAATATTCACCCCTTAGGAGATAAGAAAACATTACCCGGAGCTCCACTTAGGATAATAGGTTGGTATGCCTCCTATATAGCATCTAGAGACGTTAATCAAGTCCAGGCAATGCCTGAACTTGCCTGTGGTAACGTGATTTGTCAACATGTCTGTTACTGCAGACTATGGCATCATATTCGACAAACAATATGGTGATTCTTTAGTTGTGGGATATATGGATGGAGACTATGGAAGGGACTTAGATGATAGGAGGTTTACCATAGGGTATGTATTCACTCTTGTGGGGGGCCTATTTGTTAGAGGTTCATGGTTCAATCTCTAGTTGCACTATCTACTACTTAATCAGAGTATATGATAGGGGTTAAGGCTGCCAAGGAAGCTTTGTAGCTTATATAATTGGTCAAGGAGCTGGGTATACAGTAAGGTGGAGTTCAATTGCATTGTGATGGTCAGAGTATAATTTATTTAGCAAAGAACTAGGTGTATCATGCAAGGACCACGCATATAGATTTGTCAACATGTCTGTTGCATTCTTAGAAGTGTGAACTTTCTCAAGCAATAGTTCACCAGATGAAACTAATTCCCTAATCTTGTGAAATCTCACATCTATATGCTTAGCCCTTGCATGATACACCTGGTTCTTTGTCAAATAAATCATACTCTGATTATCACAATGCAACTGAACTTCACCTTGTGGTACCTAGCTCCTTGACCAATTATGTAAGCCACAAAACTTCCTTGGCAGCCTCAACCACTATCATACACTCTGATTCAGTAGTAGATAGTGCAACTAGAGATTGAACCATGAACCTTCGACAAATAGGCCCCCTCTCAAGAGCGAATACATTGTAGAGACCCGGGAATTTAATCAATAAAAGAAATGAAGAGGGGTAAAAAGGGAATTTTTAAAAGGGAGAGAAACAGGGCTTTGTTGACGAACACAGGGTTTTCGTCAATGAATGTCCTATAGATTTCGATGATGAGATACACATGTCTCATTGATGAGAGATTACCGAGAGAGTTTTTGGACTTTCAGGTTCGTCGACGAAATAAACCCCTCGTCGATGAAGTGCCTTCATGGGTTCGTCGAAGAACCACTTGAATTCATCGATGAATCTCAATCTATAAAGGATGAAACCTTCATTTTTTTAGCATCGTTCTCTCTTTCTCTCTCTCTCTCTCTCTCTCTCTCTAGACCTACGACCCTCTCACCTTCTCTCTTCGTTTTTGGCTTCGATTCTCGTCGAATCGACGATCGGGAGGTATCACGTTGTTCCTAAGAAGATTCTCGACAACATAGGCAAATTGAATTTCTAGTTTGGAGTTTTGGGGCATCATCCCAAAATCAGGGTAAGTAAGAGATTTAAGGGTATTATGAGTTGAATAGAGTATTTGAATTGTGGGTAATGTTATACTAAAATTGTTGTGGGAAATGAGTTAACTAATTTGGTAAAAATATGATTTTTAGACTTTTTAGTTGGGAACGTCGAGGAGTGTCAAAATTGGGGATTATTGTGAGCATCTCAGTAGGCCAGGTAAGGAGAATGAATTATAGCATTATTTTTATGGAAATTATGGGTTGGAAAATATGTGAAAATGATATATGATATTTTACCTGAAATTTATTTATAATATAAATATCAGATGAAATTTGTGTGGTGAATTATGTTGGGAAATGTTTAAACTGGGATAAATGAATTACCCTGTGAATAATGTGATATTGAAATGTGTTATGATATAGGAAGTGAATTGTGGGAAAATGATGAAAGTGAAATATGCAAAATTTATTTTCTAAGAAAATGAAGAAATGTGAAATATGTGAATGTGTTTTGAGAAATACTGAATATTTATGAAAAGTGATATTTATATGATAGAATATGGTGAAATGAATCATGAAATGAGGAAGTATCATTGTAATGATAAAATATGTTGAGAATACTGATTTTGAAATGTGTATATTGCAATGCAAAATTCTGCAATATGAATATGAGGAATGTGAACATGTGAAACATGATGATAAGAAATGTGAATGGGAAATGAAAATATTGTAAAGTTAATTCTATAATATGAAAATGTGAAATATGATTATGGGAAATGTAAATATGTGAAATGTGAATATTGCACTGTTAATTCTGCAATATGAATACTAAATTGTGAGAAATGAAATGTGGAATTCCGCATGGGGAATACATACATGTGATGGATGAAATGCCAATACCACAAAAGGATTGTTGGTGTGTGGCAGTGAAAACCCTGATGGATGGATATGGAAACCCTAATGATGGGTTATGATATTAAGAGCATGGTATCGTTGCTAATGGAGCAGTGCAACCACATAGGCTTGTGGAGTGTGTGGCGTGATAGTAGGCTGAGCCGTATAGTAGAGTTGTTATGTCCCCTGAGTCCAAATTAGGGCTTTGGTGAGCTAGTCATACTACAGACATAAGATATGTGATGATATTTGACCTAACCGGGTCGACCAGTCACGGTTAGGTCTAGCTTTCAGGCCGCACAACCCTATTCATGGGGGGAAGCATGACATGGAGCGAGATCCTTTGGGCATCCATGAGTACAAACACAGATACTTCAATATGGTGACACTTATGAGCTAGATATGGAAATGGAAAAGGACAAGGAATGGAAAAGAAAAATGAAAATGGAAAATGGAAATTAACATGAAAATGGGAACAAGAATGAAATGAGAAATGAATAGCATGAGTTAATAAATAATTAAAGCGAAGTAAAACACATCGCTTAAGAGCTTGCTGAGTAAGTTAAGTGCTTTGATAAGTATCAGTTGTAGCTGAACCCAAGTTAATCGGGCTAGGTTGCAAATGATATCAGCGTAGAGGGAAGCTGCTTGTATGGGCGAGTAAACTTCCCTATTCTTAGGAACTTTGCAGGTAAATTTGGGTTATACTGAATGATTTTGGAAATGGAAATAAAAGCTTTTTGAAAGCTTATTTTGCATATCTATATGATAGTAAATGTGGAATGGTATATTTTCTCAGAAAATACTAACACTGGCGTGCTTATATGTTATGATATAATGAATCTTATATTGCCACACACTATAGATAATTTATTCCGTCTTACTGAGATGTTTCTCACCTAATCATCTAAATATTTCAAGAAATCGAGATAGACCCAGTGATAGAGCTCTGAGATAGAGGGGAACAGATACCCTATGTAGTCAGGGTAAGTATTTTGAGCTAAGGAGGTTTGATTCCCCTAAAGATTTTGTGATTGACTTGAATATGTATATGTGGATGGTAGTACTCTGGTATGTGTATTCGCTGAGGACAGTCTGTTATATTTTGATATGACTTCTGTTGTTAGAGTTGTGTATGAATGTATACCCAGTACCCTCTTACGAATCGAGTTATGTATTATGGTATTAGTAGTTGACGTGGCTGATATGTGATGTATGTGGTAATGTATTTTGTTTATGGAAAAAAAATGGTATGTAAAATCGGGGTGTCATAGTTTGGTATCAAAGCCTAGGTTTGCTAGGTTATGCAGACTTTAGTAAACAACGTAATATAATACCAATGTATAAGAATAGATATTGATGAGATATGGGTCAGATGATTGTTAGAGGATGAGATTAGAATTTAGAGTTCTGTCTTGCAACCTAGAGGCAGGAGTTCCATGGTTGTTTCTGTGTTTTTCCTAGGGTGACAACTTCTGAAAAATCATAGACACTATCGCCGAATCGTGTTTCTAAGTGGTAGGATCAAATCTTTAAAAAAAAAAAAGATATAGAAATGAGTATATTGGAATATGTTGTGGATTTTGGTATGTTGGGTGTGATAGTGAGTTATGATGATAGAGTTCTAAAATTATTTTCATATCCTTTGCAGGATGGATCCACAGAGTAGTAGTACACAGGCTGGGGGTGATGATGCAGGGCCTCCCAGTATGGGCGGAGGAGACCTAGATGATGTACTACGTTGTGTCACCCAGCAGGTAATGGCCAAGATGGCTAGAGGTTCAGGGGAGTAGAGTTGCACGATTGAGAAGTTGACGTGGATGAGACTCCCATCATTTTCCGGAGGAGCTGACCCACTGGTAATTGAGAACTAGAGCCGTCATAGAGGATATGCTGACAGTGTTGCCATGTGTAGATGAGTAGAAAGTATTGTTTGCAATGTTTAAGTTGATAGGGGAGGCAAAGTGCTGGTGGAGATAATGAATGCTTCAAAGATTCAAGCCCAATAAAAGATTTCTTCAAAAATATTTTTCAAGATAAGAATAGGAGAAGATGGGGTTTTGCTCTCAAAAATATTTTTGCAAAATAAATATAGATGATCTTTGATGTGAAAATAAATGCACAATAAATGTTTAAGTTGCCACTTGGGGTATTTGCCTATAAATACTAAGCCCAAAGCATTTGAAATTATCTTTGAAAATATATTTTCATACTCTTACATATTTGTGCATTTCTTACTCTCATTTTCTCAAATCAAAGAGCACTCACTCTCATCTACTCTCTTTATTTTGCAAAATCATTTATTGTTCTTGAGTATTTGAAGAAGCATTTATTGTGCATTTATTTTCACATCAAAGATCATCTGTATTTATTTTGAAAAAATATTTTTGAAGAAATCTTTTATTGGGCTTGAATCTTTGAAGCATTCATTTTACATATTTCACTCAAAGATCATTTACTCTCTTTTATTGCAAAAAGCTTCTTGAGAGAAACATACAAAGTCTATTGAGCTTCAAACTTATCTTGTGAGAGTGTATTAGATTTTCATTGTACAATTTAGCTTTTGAGAAGCATTTCTTTGTACACAAAAATTCTTATTCTCATTGTATTTGTGGTTCGGGTACAGAACAGTGTCGAGCGTGGGGTATCACTTGGAGAGGTTGCTCCACCTAGAAGGAGTGGTGTAACGGGAGGCTTTGCCTGAGTGAAGGAGTGTGTATAAGGTGGCTCCGCCTTGTTTAAGGAGTGGAATAGTGAAATCCTCAGGCGGGTTGTCTTGAGGCGAGGACATAGGCGGGGATAGCCGAACCTCATGAAAATTGTCATGTTTGCTTCTCTTTCCCTAATCTCTTTAAATTTATGCTTGTGTATTTTTATGTTTATATCGTGTTAAGAATATTTTGTATGTTTAAAATTTTATTCATATTGTTGTGATTGTTGCATATGCTTTGAATTTATTTTTTATAAAGATTGTGAATCGACTGGATAGTTAGCTAAAGTATTTAAAGTTTCCAATTCACACCCCCTTTTGGGATTACACAAAAACTCACAATTGGTATCAGAGCCTTGTTACGAAAAGCTTTAACGTATTTGTTAAAGATCATATGACTCATCTTGGTGTATCCCCTTTTGGTGAGGGTCAATCGTCCACACGCCCTCCAATCTTTTGTGGTGTTAACTACACAATTTGGAAACAAAGAATGATAATTTTGTTTCAAAATTTAGATTGGAAAGTGTGGAGGGTTGTAGCCAAGATGGATTATGTACCTATAAAAACTATTGAATGTAAGAGTGTTCCTATAGCTGAGGATGATTTTATTGACGATGATATGAAATTAGTTCAAGTAAATGTTAGCGCTATGAATGCTTTATACTGTGCATTAGATGCAAATGAATTTAATAGAATCATAACATGTAAAACTGCTAAGGAGAATTGGGATAAACTAGAAATAACATATGAAGGAACTAAGGATGTGAAGGATAGTCGCATGGATATGCTTACTAGGGAATGTGAGGCTTTCAAAATGACTTCTGGTGAATCCATACAATCCATGTACACTAGATTCACACACATTACTAACTCTTTACATGCTCTTGGAAAAAAATATCCTACTTATGAAATGATTAGTAAAGTACTCCGAGGATTGCCTTCAATATGGAAGCCAAAAGCAATAGACATAGCTGAAGGGAGAAGCTTGAAAGAAATGATGCTTGACGAGATCATTGGATCCCTCATCATATACAAAATGGCGATCAACGAGAGGTTAAACGAGCAAAGCAGAACAAAGAAAGATATAGCTCTCAAAGCCTTAGTGAGAAACTCCAGTGAGGAAAGTGATTAGGACTTAGAAGAGGACATGGCGTTGCTAACCAAAAAGTTTAGCAAGTTCTTTAAAAAGAACGGGAGATCAGCTAGAAATTTTCGGGGCTCGAGAATAGAAAAAGGAGAGTCGATCAAGAGAAAACAAAAGTCAGATCCTCTGACGTGCTACAACTGCAAAGAAGTTGGTCACATCAAGTTGGACTATCCAAAAAGGACTCCAAAAAGAAAAAGAAGACAATGAAAGTTGTTACTTGGGACAAACCAAGTTCTAGCAGTTCCAACAGCGACTCCAGCAACAATGAAGTTGCTAATTTATGTTTAATGGCACATAGCGACCATGAGGTACAATCATCTTGCTCTATTTCTTCATATTATTCTAGTGATGATTCTGATAATGATAGCATGCCTACATATGAAGAGTTGAAAATGGAGTATCTTAGTGTTCTTAAGGTGCTTGAGAAAATGACTAAAAAGAACACTGATTTGAAAAATAAAAATAAAGAATGGTCAAAGCTTTTTGAAAAATCTTAAGGAGACTCATTCTTCTTCGATAAAAGAAAAGGATTTGAAAATTGTAGAGTTGAAAAGAAAATTAGAAGATGAGTCCAAAATAATTTACAAATTTACAAAAGGCCAAAATAATTTTGAAAAGCTCCTTGGTGCTCAAAGAAAATCTTTAGACAAGGAAGGACTTGGTTTTAATGGAAAATAAAATAGGAAAAAGAAAAAAATTTACATAGGCTATTTCGTAAAGGAATCAAAATCTTATATTCCCTCTAAAGATTCTCCTAGATAATCTTGTTCCGCCCGGTAAAGGAACTAAGCTAGTGGAATTCTTTGGTGGCTTGCCAAAGGCGAGGACATAGGCAGGGGATAAGCCAAACCTCATAAAATCTTGGTGTCTTTTCTCTACCCTACACTTTTATTTTCTGCACTATATATTGTGAAAATTGTTGATTGAAAAGCTTAAGAAAGAATTCAGAGAAGACTCTTAATTCTAGAAAGTACATGTTAATTAATCTTTTGCGGAAACCCAAAAGGGAGTGCGTTGATTAATTTGTGGAAATCTTGGTTAAAAGAGTGCATTACAAACATTAAAAATAGGGCTTGCATATAACCACAGGGCTATTACCAAAAGCATCAAGTGTTTGATAAATTGATTTCAATTTTGTTGATTGATTGGATTGTTTATCTTTCAAGTACTTTGTTGAGTGTTTGGGTTGCGATTGTGATTTGGTTAATTGTTGTTGTAATTAAAATAAAAGGGGAACGTAAATTTTTAATTAACCCAATTCATCGCCCCTCTTAGAAACACTTTTCTATTTTCATATAAGGCAATTGAGGATGAATGATAGGTGATGTCAATGCAAGAAGATCTTAACCAGTTTGAAAGGAACAAAGTCTGGACCTTGGTTCCTAGACCTAATGATCATAAATTCATTGGATTCAAATGGGTCTATAGAAACAAAAAAGATGAAAATGGGGTTGTAATTAGGAAAAAAAAAAGCCAGATTAGTAGCCCAAGGGTACAACTAGGAGGAAGGAGTAGAATTGAAGGAAACATATGCCCCTGTGGCTAGAATGGAAGTCATTCGTATGTTATTAGCTTATGCATCTTTTAAGGACTTCAAGTTATATCAAATGGATGTTAAAAGTTCATTCTTGAATGGTTACATAAATGAGGAGGTATATGTTGAGCAACCTCCAGGTTTTGAAAACCATAAACATCCATATCATGTATTTAAACTGTCAAAAGCCTTATATGGACTAAAGCAAACTGCTAGAGTTAGGTATGAAAGGCTTAGTAGTTTTCTCCTAGATAATAGGTTCACTAGAGGAAAGATTGACACAACTCTCTTCATAAAATTTGAAAATGAAAATATGCTCCAAGTGCAAATATATGTAAATGATCTCATCTTTGGAGCAATGACCGAGGAGATGTGTAATGAGTTTGCCAAATGCATGCAAGATGAATTTGAGATGAGCATGATGGGAGAACTTACATTTTTTTCTAGGACTTTAGATAAAACAAGCTAAACATGGAACATTTATTTATGAATCTAAATATATAAAAGACTTGCTCAAGAAATTCAATATGGAAGATGTTAAAAATCTAGTGACACCTATGAGTACTTCTACAAAAATAGACAAAGATGAGCAAGGTATACCGGTAAATGTTAAGCTTTACCGAGGTATGATTGGTAGCCTGTTATACCTGATAACTAGTAGACCAGATATGATTTTTAGTGTATGTATGTGTGCTAGATTCCAAGTTGTACCAAAAGAGTCACACCTACTAGCAGTTAAGAGGATACTTAGACACCTCATTGGGACCATTGATTTAGGCTTATGGTACCTTAAGTATACCTCATTTGAGATTGTCAGCAATTCCAATGTTGACTTTGCTGGTAGCAAAGTTGTTTGAAAGAGCATGAGTGGTACATGTCATTTCTCAGCACAATCTCTAGTTTCTTGGTTTTCCAAGAAACATAACTCAATTGCACTGTCCATAGCCAAGGATGAATATATAGCAGTTGGAAGTTGTTGTGCTCAAACTCTCTACATGAAACAACAACTTATGTACTATAACGACCTGCCTATTTTACCATATATTTTTTTCCTATATAACAACATTCGTAAGAACTCTGATATTCTGCTAAATTGATATAGTCATGATCAACCCGGACCCGTGGGTACCGAGGATATACCTATCATATATCTCTGATACCTAAGCAGTAGAAAACATAAATTACATACATGCCATACAACAAAGGGCACAATACCAGAAACTCACTGAATCTATCATACATACACAAACATCCACAAAAGGAAAAGTATCCTAGGTTCATATCCCAAAAACCAATCTGACCCTAACTCAACTACTTACCCTTTTTGATAGGGTAGCTCGATCAACCTCTACTGCTGTGGAGTTCAATCCACCCTTCTACTTGGATTTCCTAAAATGTTTGTAATGCTAGGGTGAGACACCTCTCAGTAAGGAAGATAAACTAATATCAGCGTGTGGCAACATGAGTAATGTCGTGTTTAAACATAAATTGTACATAATTAGTATATTTGATAAAAAACTGACTGTATAAACACTGAACAAAACACGATTCATCATATCATAATAAATATCATAATAAATATCGTACTAATTTGTGTAATTATGTAAAACATCTTCTATAACTATACAATACTGAAATAATACCCAGGATGGATAGCTAGCTGGTGTCATGTCTTACCCCCCACATGACAGGTTTGTGCATCCCGAAAGCAGGACTTAATAATGGCTGGCCAACCATGCTAAGTTAACGTAAGTCTGAAAGTACGATGGGCTTTTCCCACCTGGTTTAGACTGCCAGGAGAACATCTACACTATACTGAAGCCACATCGACTATCATCTCCCACACTCTATCTAAGATGTGTGGTAGCACTAACATAAACTTGAACTTATACGTATAACAACGGTACCATGCTCTAAAAAACTAAACTAAGTCATCCTAGTTTTGATAACATATAGTAAATTTCACATTTCTAATACATAATTGTTTCGTATTTCTGAGTAATATCTGAAATAAGCATATTTTCATGGATTTTGACATAATATACATAATTACGACATTTACATCGACTATAAATCATGGCATCTACGTCGGTCATATCACAACATATTAATCACGGCATCTACATCGGCCATTTCATAACATATAAATCACGACATCTACACCGGCCATTTCATAACATATAAATCATGGCAATCTATGCCGGCCATATCATAACATACTAAACATAAATTTTTTGCACTGTTTAACATAATATTTTAAAGTTTTTGTACTATTTTTATGGTTTTTCTGAAAACTGACGTAACATGCTTATTCTGAAAAAATTATATTATTATGATATAACATAATTTTCATGGAAATCTATACTCATGCCACACAAATATAAGTAATACTTTAAACATAAAATCTAATCTGAAATCATATTTTCTGATAAAATGTATTAGATATATTTTCCCATTCAACAGCAGTATTCTCAAACACTGTACTATAACATACATAATTTCTGAAAATAAATGTTGTATATTAATAATATTTTCATGGAAAATGCTGACTTAATTTATCCCCTTACCTGGCTTACTGTGAAGCCCACAAATTTAAACAAATCTACTCTTGTGTGTTCCCAGCTCAATACCCTGAAATTTACATTTTCCCAACAAATCAACATATACCCAATAACTTATAAAACTTTAAATAACCAACTTACCCAAATTTTGGGATGGTGCCTAAATACTTCAAATCAAAATTCTGATCTGGCAGTATTGTAGAGAATCTTCCCACGAGAAACATGGCGGCTTCTGATTGTCAAATCGGTGAGAATCAAAACCGGAATCCTAAAAAGAAGCCAGGAGAGACAAATTCTAGAGAAAGAGAGGGTTTTGCATTCAATTCCTCACTGAAAACTCGAATTTAGGATATTTATAGAATGTAGCCTCATCGACGAGCCACGTCACTTTGTTGACAAGTCCAAGAAGGGAGTTCGTTGATAAAATCATAACCTTTGTCGATGAACTTCAGGCTCTGATATAATCCCTTTTGGTATTTTTCTGTCAACAAGACACGTGGTGCAGGACAAAATTAATAGGGAGTTCGTTGACGAGACTAGAGGGTCTGTTGATGAATCCTGCTTAATTCCCTTTTTGAATTTCCTTTTCGTTCCACTTATTTTCCTCTCTCTTAATTATTAAATGGCTATTATTTTTCGGGTCTCTACATTCTCCCTTCCTTATAAAAATTTCTTCCTTGAAATTTTCTATCTAAGTCATATATCATCCCTTGAGGAAAAATTGGCTACTTATTTTATTACTTACCCTCATTTATGGCAGAGGAATATCGTGGTTACACATACGGTTCTAGGAGACCACAATAGCTGAATAAAATTCTCCCATAACCAACCAAAATAGAAACTACAACAAGTGTCGGTTAACTTATAAAAGAAACATTACTTACTTGATCTTTCTTATTATTGTTGGTCTCCACTGAATAGGTGCCAGTATTTCTGTCATATTTGCTCCTCAAGTTCCCATTAAGCTTCTTCCACCGCGTGATTCCTCCACAAGACTTTTGCTAATGGAATTTTCTTACTGCGCAATTCCTACTCTTTCCTATCCAAAATCTGCACTGGTGTTTCCTCATATACCAAAGTATTACTGAGTTCTATACCTGCATAGTTAATCATATGGGAGGGATCCGAGATGTATTTCCTTAACATGAAAACATGAAATATGTAGCGTATTCTAGATAAGGCTAGCGATAAAGCTAGCCGATAGGCAACTAATACCACTCTCTCAAGTATCTAATGGGCCAATAAACCTAGGGCTCAACTTACCCTTCCTCCCAAACCTTATAGCTCCTTTTAGCAGTACTATTTTCAGAAACGCATGATCTCCCGTATCAAATTCCAATTTTCGATGACGAGTATCAGCATAACTTTTCTGCCGACTTTAAGCTGCACTAATTTTGTCTCTGATAAGTCAGACCTTATCGTATGCTTGCTGCACTAACTCTGGTCCCAAAACTCGCGTTTCATCCATTTCATCCCAGTATAATGGAGAACAACACCTCCTACCATATAATGCCTCATAAGGTGCCATGCCAATGCTAGCCTGATAGCTGTTGTTATATACAAACTCAACCAATGGCATATACCGGGTCCAACTACCCCCGAAATCCAACACACACGAGCCTAACATATCCTTAAGGATCTGGATCGTCCTGTCTACCTGCCCATCAGTCTAAGGATGGAACGTCATGCTGAATGATAACTGAGACCCCATAGCTTCCTGCAAGGTCCTCCAAAATTGTGACGTAAAACGTAGGTCTCGGTCCGATATTATAAACACTGGCACACCATGTGATTGTACTATTTCTTGAATATATAGTTTTGTCAGTCTGTCCATGTAGTAATTGAATTTAATAAGGATAAAATGAGCAGTCTTTGTCAATCTATTTATAATCACTCAAATCACATTCTTCCCATGCAACCTCGGTGGTAAACCTGTAACAAAATTCATGGAGATATGGTCCCACTACCACTAAGGGATGTGAAGTGGTTGCAACTATCTCGCCGGTCTCTAGTGCTCAACCTTCACCTGCTAGCACGTCAAACATTGCTACACAAATTTGGCTATCTCCCTCTTCATACTGCTTCACCAGAATGATTCTTGAAGATCTCGATACATTTTAGTACTGCTAGGATGAACTGTATACAGGGACTTGTGTGCCTTCTCTAAAATCGTCCTTCTGATATCTACATCTGTAGGCATGCACAGCTCGGTACGGAACCTCATAACTCCATAATCTGATATACTAAATTCCTCTCCCTGTCCATCCTGCACTTTAGCTATCCATTCTGCTAATTCTGCATCATCCCTTTGAGCAACTTTAATCCTTTCCTGTAGGGTAGGCTACACCACCAAGTTGACAATAAATGCCTGGTGATCACTCTCTACTAGCTCCACATCGAGTCTCTCCAAGTCCATTTGGATTGGGTGCTGAATTACTGCTACTAATTGTGCTTCTTTCCTTGATTTCCGGCTCAGAGCATTAGCCACCACATTTGCCTTCCTTGGGTGGTAACTGATAGTGCAGTCATAATCCTTAATAAGTTCGAACCATCTCCTTTACCTCATATTCAACTCCTTCTGTGTGAAGAAGTACTTTAAACTTTTATGGTCTAAAAATATTTCACATCTCTCTCCGTATAGATAATGCCTCCAAATTTTCAATGCATGAACCACTACAGCCAATTTCTAGATCATGGGTAGGATAATTCTTTTCATATTCTTTCAATTATCTAGAAACATATGCTACAACTTTGCCTTACTGCATCAACACATATCTGAGCCCTTTGAAAGTCGCGTCACTGTAGATCACATAACCATCACCTCCTCATGGAATGGTCAATACCAGTGTAATGACGAGCCTTTACTTCAATTCTTGGAATATCTTCTCACAATCATTATTCCATTCAAGCCTAACATTCTTCTTGGTTAGTCGCATTAAAGGCCCTGATAATCCAGAGAATCCCTCTACAAATCGATGGTAATAACCCGCCAATCCTAAGAAACTCCTAATTTCCTAAACGTTCCTCGGCCTAGCCCAATTCACCACTGCCTCTATCTTGCTAGGATCTACTGAGATTCCATATCCTGATATGACATGCCCCAAAAACGCAACTTTCTCTAACCAGAATTCACATTTGCTAAACTTGGCATACAATTCCTTTTCCCTGAGCATCTGAAATACTAGTTGTCTCATGCTCCTCAAAGCTCCTCAAGTAGACCAGTATATGATCAATGAAAACCACAACGAACTGGTCTAAATACTGATGAAAGAATTTGTTCATCAAATTCATAAATACAGCATGAGCATTCGTCAATCTAAATGGCATAGCCAAAAATTCATAAAGGTCATAACGAGTTCGGAACGCTATCTTAGAAATGTCCTCTGCCCTGACTTTTACTTGATGGTACACAGCGCATAGATCAATCTTTGAATAAACTCGTGTATTTTGAAGCTGATCAAATAAATCATCTATACGAGGTAAAGGATGCCTGTTCTTAACCGTTACTTTGTTTATCTCCCTGTAATCTATGCACATTCTCACAGTTCCATCTTTCTTTTTCACAAATAAAACTAGAGCTCCCAAAGGCAATACACTAGGTCTGATAAACCCTTTATTCAATAAATCCTACAACTGATCCTTTAATTCTCCCAATTCTACTAGAATCATTCGATAAGGAGCTTTAGAGATCGGTGCTGTCCTTGGAAGTAAATCGATAGCAAAATCTACCTCATGGTCGGGAGGCAACCCAGGTAGTTCCTCTAGAAAAACGTCTACAAACTCCTTTACCACTGGTGTATTGATAAGCCTCAATTCATTTTCTATCACCTCTTTTACATAGGCCATAAACCCCTAACATCCATCTAGGAGTAGTCTTCTCGCCTGAATGGTTGACACTAACTGAGGTGGGGAACACACCTACGACCCCACAAATCCGAATTCTTGCTTTCTCGGTGGTCTGAATATCACTTCTTTCATATGACAATCGATACTAGCATAGTTAGCTTCCATCTAGTGTATACCCAATATTACACCAAATACATGCATGTATAACACAATTAGATCAACTGGTAACACTCTTCCCTGAATATTTACTAGATAGCCTTTGAACGCCCTATGACACTTTACCACTAACCTTGTCGGTGTAGCTACTGACAATTCAACATCTAATATCTATGTCTCAACACCAGATAGTTTAACATATTCCGTAGACACAAAAGAGTGGGTGGCACCCAAATAAAATAAAACAATAACTTGACATGATAAAATAGTAAGGGTACCTGTCATGACATTGCCTGCAGTCTCAACATCTCTTGACGCTAATGCATAAACCCTTACTGGGGCTACATTTCTCTACTGGCCTCTATGAGGCACTTGATAACCTCCCCGGTAAGGTTTGGGAGTAGGAGTGATACCAGGTGGTGTAGGGAAATCTTGTGCTAAATGTCCCTATCCATTACAATGTTAGCATACATCTCTTCCCACTCAGCACTCTCCCAAATGTTTCTTTCCACACGTCTGATAAACTAGGTAGATCTATATACCCTGAACCTCACAGCCCCTTGTCTCCTGCCTCTGTACCCTGCTATAATTACCTCTCCTCCATGGGCCCTAACTAGATCCCTACTGAAAACCTGAAGGTGTGGACCTTTTCTTCTGTCCCTGCTCCTCTGCACCCATCTGCTTACTAGCCTCTACCACAGCTGCTATGTCTACCAACTCAGCAAAGTCCTACACTTTTAACACTGCTACCTGTTTATATATTTCATGCCTTAACCCTTTTTCAAACTGTCTCACCATTTTTGCCTCATTGGGAATGATATACGGGGCGAAGTGGGACAACTCTATGAATCTCGCTGTGCACTGCTAGACTGATTGTTGTCCCTGCTTCAAATTCAGGAATTCCTCTACTTTGGCCTCCTTGGTAGTGGCCAGGAAGTATCTATCGAAGAACAACTCTCTAAATCGGAACCAAGTCATAACTATAAGTACCGCCCTCTATTCTTGCAAAATTTTTACAGTTGTCCACCATTTTTTGGCCTCTCTTGTAAGCTTATAAATGGCAAATAAGACCCTTTGCTCCTCCACGTATTGCAATACTGCCAATACTTTCTCAATTTCCTGCATCCAATTTTCAGTGACTGTAGGATTAGCTCCTTTTGAAAATGTTGGAGGATTCATCTTCGTGAATTTCTCTATCGTACACCCATGACCTACAGACGGACCGCCGTGTTCCCTGGAGTTCCATGCAATCTTAGCCAAAACCTGCTAAGCTACATTGCTAAATATCACATCTGAATCACCTCAGCCTACGCCCGAGGTCCCTGCACCCTCACTACCGCTCGCATGAGCACTGCCATCCATAGGGTCTATTCTGAAAAAGACAATAAACATAGCTTAAGGACCCTATTCTTATAATTTATGTATCTAACCTTTATCTTAACATCCTTAACTTAATTCAAGATTCAGTCTTACACTTTAGAAACACAACCCGACAATACTTTACTATGACTTTCATGAAATCGTCACCCCAGGAAAGACACAGAAACCACCACGGAAGTCATGCCTCCACACTGCAGAAAAAACCTTGAATCATTTTCCTATACTCTGGTATTCTTTTCGCTACACTGTAAAGTCTACAGAACCTACCAACCTAGGCTCTAATACCAAACTGTAATGACCTGCATATTTTACCATATATTTTTTTTCTTATATAACAACATTCATGCAAAATATGATATTCTGCTAAAATGATATAGTCATGATCAACCTAGACCTGTGGGTACCAAGGATATACCTGTCATGCATCTTTGATACCTAAGCAGCAGAAAACATAAATTACATACATGCCATACAACAACGAACACAATACTAGAAATTAACTGAATCTGTTATATATATACAAACATCCACAAAAAGGACCCAAAAAGTATCCGAGGGTCATATCCCAAAAATCAATCTGATCCTAACTCAACTACTTACCCTTCTGATAGGGTAACTCAGTCAACCTCTACTACTGTGGAGCTCTATCCGCCCTTCTACCTAGATTTCCTAAAATGTTTGTAATGCTGGGGTGAGACACCTCTTAGTAAGGGAGATAAACTAATATCAGTGTGTGGCAACATGAGTAATGTCATGCTTAAACATAAATTGTACATAATATGTATATCTGATAAAAACTGGAAGTATAAACTCTGAACAAAACATGATTCATCATATCATAATAAATATCATACTAATTTATGTAATCATATAAAGCATCTTCTATAACTTTACAATACTAAAATAATACCTAGGATGGATGGATAGCTAGTGTCATGTCTTACCCCCCACGTGATAGGGTTGTGCGGCCTGAAGGTGGGACTTAGTAATAACTAGCTGACCACGCTAAGTAAATATAAGTCTATAAGTACAATGGGTTTATCCCACCTGGTCAGGACTGGTAGGGGAACACCTGCACTACACGGAAGCCACATCGACTGCTATCTCCCACACTCTATCTAAGATGTGTGGTAGCATTAACATAAACTTAAACTTACATGTATAGCTACGGTATCGTGTTCTGAAAGACTAAACTAAGTCATTTCATATTTCTGATACATAGTTGTTTCATATTTCTGAGTAATATCTGACATAATCACATTTTCATGGATTTTTACATAACATAAATAATTACGACATTTGCATCGACTGTAAATCACGACATCTATGCTGGTTATATCATAACATATAAATCATGACATCTATACTGGCCATATCATAACATATAAATCACGGCATCTATGTCGGCCATATAATAACATATAAATCACAACATCTACGCTAGCCATATCATAACATATTGAACATAAATTTTCTACACTGTTTAACATAATATTTTAAACCATAGTTTCTGTACTATTTTTATGGTTTTTCTGAAAACTGACGTAACATGCTTATTCTAGAAAAATTATATTATTCTGATATAACATAATTTTCATGGAAATTTATACCCATGCCACACAAATGTGAGTAATACTTTAAATATAAAATATGATTTGAAATCATATTTTCTGATAAAATGTATTAAATATATTTTCCTATTTAACAACAGCATTCCCAAACACTATACTATTACATACATAATTTCTTAAAATAAATGTTGTATATTAATAATATTTTAATAAAAAATGCTGACTTAATCTATCCCCTTACCTAGCTTACTGAGAAGCTCACAAATCTAAACAAACCTACTCATGTGTGTTCCCAACTTAACATCCTGAAATTTACATTTTCCCAACAAATCAACATATACTAGTATTACACCTTCCGTCACATTCATCTTAGTCTAGAAATACCCAATAACTTATAAAACTTAAAATAACCAACTTATCCAAATTTTAGGATGGTACCCAAATACTCCAAATCAAAATTCTGATCCTATAGTATTGTAGAGAATCTTTCCAAGAGTAACGTGGTGGCTTTCGATCATCAAACCAATGAGAATTGAAGCTGGAATCCTAGAGAGAAGGTGGGAGAGATGAATTCTAGAGGGAGAGAGAGAGAGAGAGAGAGAGAGAGAGAGAGAGAGAGAGAGAGAGGGTTTTGCATGCAATTCCTCATTGAAAACCCGAATTTGGGATATTTATAGAATATGGCTTCATCAATGAGTCACGTCACTTCGTCGACAAGTCCAAGAAGGGAGTTCGTCGACAAACTCGTAACCTTCGTCGACGAACTTCCAGCTCCGATATAATCCCTCTCGGTATTTTTCCGTCAATGAGACACGTGGTGCATGACGAACTTAAGAGGGAGTTCGTCGATGAGACCAGAGGGTTTGTCAACGAATCCTACTTAATTTCCTTTTTGAATTTCCTTTTCCTTCCACCTATTTTCCTCTCTCTTAATTATTAAATGGCTAATATTTCTTGGGTCTCTACAACTACAAATTGCACTATGATACAATTCCAATCAAGTGTGACAATACTAGTGCAATAAATATTTCTAAAAACCCCATCTCACACTCATGAACTAAGCACATTGAGATTAGACATCATTTTATTCGTGATCATGTGCAAAAGGGGGATGTGGTACTTAAGTTTTTGTGCACTGATGAACAATGGGTGGATATATTCACAAAACCACTTCAAGAGGATAGATTTGTCTAAAATTATACGTGAATTAGGCTTATTGCACACTACAGAATTGTCTGAAAATATCTAAGGGAGAACACAATATTTAGGCTAGTACAGTGAGGGGGAGCATCAAATTCAATAATTTTGTCTCCTAGACATTTTAATATTGTGGTACTAAATTCACTCACTATTTTTTTCTTGCTTATATGCTTTTATGAGAACAATACTGCAACTCACCATCCATAACTTGCTTAATGTTTACATTTATCTGATGGATGATTAATATCTAGTATCTTGAATTGTTATTGGTCATACTGAATTGATTAATACCATCTGCATCGTAGATGCAGAATGTGTGCTTGCATGCTGATATTTTATTAAGAAATGTGCATGTTATTTGAATGGAATGCTATCTACATGGCTGATGCAGACATTGTGAATGCATGCTGATAGTTGACTAGGGTATTGCATGACTGATTCAATGATCATATATAGAAATACATGCTACCTAGTTAATTGAAATTATGATTTCATAAAACTTATTTTGAACTCTAAATTCTTTAAGAACTCTTATGTCGTAGTGACCATGTTTAACATATTATTTTTTGATCTTAAATGACCACTTCTACTGTTGTTTGTGCACAAAATTGTCAAATCTTTCAAACAGCTATATGACTGTTGTAAAGCCCATTTTTTGTGTCAAAAAGGGGGAGCTTCTTAAATAATATTATGCTTAGCTTAGTTCTTTTGTTGATGACAAAAGGGGGAGAAAGATAAAGATCTGAGAAAAATTCTTGCATCCTTTCGACCTTTTGTTATTCACAATTGGTATCTAAGCAAAATTTTTTATCATATAACTTGAATCATCCTAACCTTTTGTTATTCACAATTGGTATCTGAGAAAAATTCTTTATCATATAACTTGCATCCTACTGACCTTTTTTTGTAATCATTTCCACTTTTGAATATTTTTTCAAAGTCAACTTCAATACAAAATGGAATTGAACTAAACTGATTTTAAATTCTCAACATGAAAAATTAAGAAGTTTTCATTTCAAATATGCCTGAATTATATTGACTATTTTTTTTTGAAATTATATATATTGTAAGGGGGAGCCTTGTTAGGCCAACCTTATTTTGCTCTTGTGTTTGTCATCATAATAAAGGGGTAGATTGTTGACTTTTTGAGTCCTATCCCTTTTTGATAATGACAAATCATAGCATCTCATTTGTGCGTTAAGTATTTGAAAATGTTTAAGTTCAGAAGGCATAAATGACCAATGCAAAATGGAAGCCATGAAGTACCTAAATGTGTACATATCTTGGCTCATTCCATGGACATCCGAAGAGCAAAGCTTGAAGATTTTATATTTTTTAGTTGTAATGTTTTTAGGTTTCAATTGTGCATACATATCATCTTATTTGAATTGAAGCTCTCATATGACCTTAGACTGACCTTAGGCACTCTATATTTCATGGAAAATTATTTTACAAATGTGCAAAAATTATTTCAAGTGTAAAAGCCATTTTTCAAATTGAAAAACTTCAAAACAAGTTTTTCAAAAACCCCTTCATGTTTCTTCTATCGCATTGATGAGTATGTTTTTTGATCAATCCGTTCTCATCTTAAATATTGTTCAACACAAAAGTTGTGGAATTTCCTCTTAACTTTTTTTTTGATACCAAGAACGTTCCATTTGGAGTTTTCTAGAAAAATTAATGCCCAAAATACTAAAAAGTATTCGCAGCAGAAAATGCCCTTTATGTTTCTGCTGCCTCAATGATGAGCAATGTTCTTAATCAATTGCTTCTTATATTAAAAAGAATTCAACATGAAAATTGTTGGATTTTCTCTTAAATTTCTGTTGATACTAAGAACATCCAATTTGTAGTTTTTTAGAAAAGGTTATGTCAAAAATACTGAAGGATATTCGTAACCTCTCGAGAAAGGCGTAGAAACAGTCAGGAAATGGCTAGTTTTGAAAATAAATTATTTTTATAATACCCAAACGGTCATAAAACGGTCACTTGGGGTATTTGCCTATAAATACCAAGCCCAAAGCACTTGAAATCATCTTTGCACGTAAATTTCATACTCTTACACATTTAGGCATTTCTTACTCTTATTTTCTCAAATCAAAGAGCACTCACTCTCATCTTCTCTCTTCATTTTGCAAAATCATTTATTGTTCTTGAGTCTTTGAAGAAGCATTTATTGTGCATTTATTTTCACATCAAAATCATCTATATTTATTTTGTAAAAATCTTTTTGAGAGCAACACCCTAGCTTCTCCTACTCTTATCTTGAAAAATATTTTTGAAGAAATCTTTTATTGGGTTTGAATCTTTGAGCATTCATTATACATATTTCACTCAAAGATCATTTACTCTCTTTTATTGCAAAAACTTTCTTGATAGAAACACACAAAGTCTATTAAGCTTCAATCTTATCTTGTGAGAGTGTATTAGATTTTCATTGTACAACTGAGCCTTTGAGAAGCAATTCTTTGTATGCAAAAATTCTTATTCTCATTGTATTTGTGGTTTGGGTATAGAATAGTGCTGAGCGTGGGGTATCTCTTGGAGAGGTCGCCTCACCTAGAAGGAGTGGTGCAATTGGAGGCTCCGCCTGAGTGAAGGAGTGTGTATAAGGTGGCTCCTCCTTGTTTAAGGAGTGGAATAGTGAAATCCTCAAGCTAGTTGTCTTAAGGCGAGGACATTGGCAAGGATAGCCAAACCTTGTAAAAATCATTGTGTTTGCTTCTTTTTCCCTACACTCTTTCAATTTTCTCTTGTGTACGTTTATGTTTATATTGTGTTAAGAATATTTTATGTGTTTAAAATTTTATTTATATTGTTGTGATTGTTGCATATGCTTTGAATTTATTTTTGATAAAGATTGTGAATTGACTAGACAGTTAGCTAAAGTTTTTAAAGTTTTCAATTCAGCCCTCCTCTTGGGATTACACCAAAAATCACAAGTTTTGTGAGCAGGGCTTGGTGTATGCAGGGCTTACAAGGGATTTCTTGGTGAAGTCGGCGAGTATAGCATGTTTCTTGGTTGATCGATCGCCAAAGATATCCCAAGATGGGAGAGTTGCAGAAGAAGCTTGAATTGGTTATGCGGTAGACATTGGAGGTCTAATTATGCACATTTCTAGTGAGGTGGGATCTAGGCTTGGTGTTATATCTAAAAAGTGCATCTTTATGGTATATAAGAAAGATAGGTTCAATCTGGGTGAACCAATGGCAAATAGGGTGGCAATTGGTGGAGACATGGTTTTAGGTGTTAAAACCATAGGACAACATACTCAGGTATATGAGGAGAAGCAGGTGCCAGAAAGCTGTAGTATCAGCAATGAGCATGTTATGCAGGTGGAGTTGGAGACTCAGGGCAGGAGTGTAGGGAGTTCTAACTCAAAAGACTTGCAGTATCATTGGATAAACTGGAATAGAAAGGAGATTGTGATGTAGGTGGAGTTTTAGACTCAGGGCAGAGATGACGTTGGTCATAATGCAGGGAGTTCGAGCTCGAGGGACCAGCATGTTCATAATGGGCTTAGAGGCACTATCAGACCACCACCCATATGTGATATGTTGTCTTATGCAACCATTACTACCAAGAAGGATCCTACTACCTTTTAAGAGGCAATGCACAGTCAAGAGAAGGGTAGGTGGACAGGTGCTATGGTGGAGAAGATGGAGGTACTGTATAAGAATCAGACATGGGGTTTAATGGTGCTCCCAAAGGGGGAGAGGGAGATAAGTTGCGAGCAGGCAAGTATTCTATATGGTTTTATGTGAGTGACATGCCAATTGCTGGAAAGGTTCCAACTGAGGTAAATCAGTCGAGGACTCTGTTAAGAAAGGAAGTTAACATAAAGGTGTTGAGTGCTGCCAAGAGTGTTATTGGGTTGGAGATTTGCAAAGTTAAAATTATAGGGAGATTGGGATTATCTCTGGGTAACTTTGTAGCTACATGGAGATTGGTGTTATCTTAGGGCGGTTGTATGGTCAAAACTACATGGGGATTGTGGTTATCTTAGGGTGGTTTTGGGGATCAAGTGTTGGTGAGGTTTAGCATGGCTAGTGTTAAATCGGCCACCAGTACACCATTGGTGAATCTAAGTAAATATTCTACTGCTCAGTACTCGAGGATGAATGACAATGTTCGGGTTGTGCAAAGGGTTCCTACGCCAGTGCAATTGGGTACTTTGGCGGGCAATAGAGGGTTCTGTTAGTTGTGATGTTCACATAAGGAGACTACATAGGGGGCTTGGAAAATAAGAGGCTCACAATGGGGTACGTTATGGGAAGGCCTAATTATTGGAAGTCTGGGGTACAGTCTCAGGGTGCGTCAGTTACAATTGGATTAGAGTTCTTGGCAGAGGTTGCGGCTGCCAAGGTGGCATTGTGCTTTCAAGGATCATTCAAGGAGCTAAGTGTTCATTTAGGAGACGTTCTTGTTACCATGGTCAAGTTCAAGCATGGATTGGACTTGGTTTAGGTCTCCAAGTGTTAAAGGTGAGGCGGGTCCCAATCTACAGGACTGGGTGGAGCAACGGTTATGCTTTCAGATTTCCAAGGTGATGAATATTTGCCAAGGTGGAGATTATTGGGGATGTGGCTCATATTTAGAGTGGATCACATCTATTGGAGAGAGCTACGTGAAGCGAGGGATAATTGCATGAGAAGAGGTTTCAGGCAATATGCAGGAGGACCTTTGCTCAGCACAAAACCATTGACGTTGTGGTAAAACTGTCGATGGTTTTCATTGGCGTAGATTACGTATTTTTAAATAGGGTTGTAGATTGGGTTTATCTAGAGGATTTTCCTCTGGGGGATTACTAAAGATGTAGTTTAGGTTTACTAGAACACTTCTGTATACATTAGATGTTATATAAACATCATTATGTAACCCTATTGGGGTGAGAGACATTAATCATAGTGAAAATCTAAGTGTTGCTCCCATGGACATAGGCTATTTCCAAATCACGTAAATCCTGTGTGTTTTAGTTGTTTTCTTTATTCTTTTTATCTTTGTTTGATTGCTTCTTAACTATATTTCATCGTTGAGTGTTTTGCATTAGGTTGATTGATTGATTGGTGTTTGATTGTGTGCTTCTGCTATGCGTGTTCAAGTTGAATGAACAACAACAAACTCCATCTCCTACATCATAGAACCCATTTATCTACTCTTCTCTTAGTTGTGCACAAGCTTCTGAAAAGTAGTAGGATCCCTGCTACTAGTAATATGTGCATAAGAAACCAAATCATCAAAACCAAACCTAAGAGGTGGCATGATAGTGCGACTAGGCCTGTCTATAGCTATATTGTGATGTTGCTGATCTCCCAAGCTAGAACTCCCTGCATTTTGAACATTGTCATCTCTACCTTGAGTCTCATCACCACCTTATTTGCCTTCAGATCTCATAGTTTGAAACCTTTCACCCCTTTCTTGTACCCCAAAAAGATACATTGTTTAGACTTCGCATCAAACTTCGGTCTCTCCTCACTAGAAACATGCATGTAGGCTAGACATCCAAACACTCTCAAACTAGAGTAGTCTACCACACTACCTATCCTCAGCTCTTCTGCTACTTTCCCATCTAGTATTGCTCTGAGTGACCTGTTGATCAAGAAACATGCCATACTCACTACTTCTTCCCAGTTCTTTGCAAGCCCTGAATTCAATATGAGACACCAAGCTCTTTTATCTATTGTTCTGTTTATCCTTTTGCCACACTATTCTGTTGTGGTATCTTGCGTACTATGAAGTGTCTCTTAATCTCATGTTGCTCACACAATTCCATGAACTTTGAATTTTTGTACTCAATGCCATTGTCAAACATGAGGCATTTGATCTTCCTCATTGTCTCGTTTTCCACTTCAGAACTTGGAAAATGTTTTTGACTTGTGTCGCATAAAGTACACTCACACCTTTCGTGAGTAATCATCAATGAAACTCATGACATACATATGTCCTCCCCATGATGCTACCCTTACAAGCCCCTAAAAATATGTATAAACATAGTTAAGAATCCCCTCCGTCTTTTATATTTTGATACCCTTCAAAAGATTTCTCTTATGAAGTTCCATCATCCTATGCTTACCCATATGACCTAACCGTATATGCCACATGACTATACTATCTAACTCAGACTCTGCAGTTGCAGCTCCATCTACAACTATGGTACTTAGCAATGTATAGATATTTCTTGCTAATTTCTGCCCTTTCATCACTGTTAAGACACCTTTACTCACCTTTATTAGTTTATTTGAAGACTTGTAATTAAACCCATTACAATCTAAAGTGCCCAATGAAATCAAATTCTTCCTTAAATCTAGTTTATGCCTAACATCACACAACGTTCTAATAATACCATCAAACATTTTAATTCTGATATTCCCTATTCTAATAATTTTGTATGATGCATCATTACCCATCAGAAAAGAACCATAATTTACTAACCTATACGTGTCAAACTAATATTTATTGGGTATCATGTGATAGGAGGATGCTGAATCCAAGATCTAAGAATCTGTGAGACGATCTGAACTAGATGAAACTGAAAGCATATCCCCATCCCTACTCTCTGAGTCTCCTTCTTCCACTACATTCGTAGATTTTGATGAACCTTATTTATTCTCTACATTCCATTTTTTTTCTCTGGACAATCTTATTTTATGTGCTCCATTTTCCCGCACTTAAAATACCATATCTTCTTCCTCTTCTTGGAATTTGACCGAAATTTATTGTTACTCGGTCCACTCGGGAACTTGTTTCTCCCACGTTCCTGGTTACCCCTCACCACAAGCCTTACACCTTGTAGATTCTCATTGCTAGCTTTCTTCCTCTAATGAAAACCTAAAAGAGCACTTGTGATCTCTTCCAACTCAAGAGTTTCTTTTGCTCATATTAGAGTTGTAACCAAATTTTCGTACATAAGAGAAACAAGTAGGGAATTCAACAACAAGAACGCCTTGTCTTTGTCTTCAAACTTCACATCAACTTGCTTCAAATTACTGATGATCTAATTGAATACGTTGATGTGCTGATTCACATTCGAACCCTCTGACATCTTAAGACCATACAGTTTCTGCTTAAGATAAAGTTTGTTCATCAATGACTTGGACATATACCGACTTTCTAGTTTCATCCAAACTGTTGGAATTGGTGCATTCCCATGAGGAGGGGGGGGGGTGAATTGGGTATTTAAAATTTTCTTCCTAGGTCAATTCAAATTCCAGTAGTAGTATTACACAAGCCTAGGGTCTTTCTATACAATCAAAAACTTAATCAAGAATTAAATGCAAACATTCAAGTGTTGAAACTTAAATTGCAGAAATTAAAAGCAGGCATAAAAAATGTTATCGGGGTTTGGCCAATACTGCCTATGTCCCTGTCTCAAGCTCACAAATAAGAGTATTCCAGTAAGGCTCACTTAACAAGTGGAGTGTCATCATATACAACAACTTACCAGGATTATGCACCTAACTTTCCTAACCGAGTCAAAGCCAATCCGGGGCTTTTCATAGGGCAAGTCGCCCTTTTCTGACACACGTTTGGAATACAACAAATAATTAAATTTGTGTACAAAAAAATATGCTTCTTAAACTAAGCACATATGTACCTCTATGCTCAATCAATTTATGTACTCACATATGATAGGATATTAAGTTCAAGTGAGATTTTGTTAACCAATGTGTTTACTCTCAACAGAATGTATGTTAATGTGTGTATCTGAGAGTAAGAATTTTGACTTCAAGATAATGTGCTTGTAATGTGACTAATCAAAAGGTCTCTATAACCTAAACAAACATCACAATAATATTTTGTCAAATATAAATCACAATAGATAATAGGGTTTAAGCTTGCTAAAAATATTTTTGTCAAAGCACAAAGCAAGCTTGTGAATCTTGCAATAAGGATGCAAGATCTTAAGCCAAGTAAGATTTTTTCTCAATACAATATTTATGAGTAAAATATTAGGGGAAAAACCTTAAGCTACTCTCCAAAAATCAATACGCAATCAGATATAAATGAGGGAGAGTTTAAGCCTGTAAGATGAATATGAAACACTAGTCTCTCTCAATATAGATAGCTGGATGAGTATGTAAAACAAATTTTGGCAATATGTATGAAAAATATGGAAGTGGGAAATATTTTGACCAATAAAATTTTCAGAGAATTTTGGCTAATCTAAAACCCTAATCATATCTTAATTATGACAAATGAGGAGGTATTTATAGAGTTGGGAAAAATTACGGTCGTTGGGGACATGCTGGGTATTTTGGAAAAATATTAAGTGAGTTTAATAAAAAATAACCCAATTTAACCTTGGTAAAAATTAACAAACTCGAGAGGTTCGGTCGACTAGGTTATTCAGTTCGAACGACCAGGGTGTCTTTGAACTGAGGTGTTGGTCAACCAGACTTGAGGCGATTTTGGAATCTTCGAGGTTCAGTCGACTAGGCTAAGTTACGTTGACCGAATTTGGATGTTCGGTCAACCAGGCCACTTTTCTACTTCAAGTTCGGTCGACCAGAGTATTGATGTTCATTTTAAGGATGGTCGACCAGATAGTCAAACTTTTGACCCTGGGGAGGTTCGGTCAACCGAAGTGTCTTTGTGTGTTAGGGTTCGATCGACCGAAAACACTAACTTTGTGCAATTAAGTCTAGATTTTTATTTAAAGTCACCCCTTCTCACATACTTCTTATTTCTAAGTTATAGGGGGCTTTTTCATGCAATAATTTGGGTCCTATGGTCAGCCTAAGGTCTTTTAGCTTTTTAATTAGTCTCAAAAATCCGGTGTCGGTCGACTGATCACTAAGGTACTGTGGTTCCCTATGGTCAGTCTACAATCATCACTGAGCTTTCGTCCATATCATGCATGCCATGCAATTATTACAGATCAAATTAAAAATTAAATGCAATACAATGAAATTTAATTGTCTTCTTCTTGATTTTTTGCTCTTCTCTTCATGGAGTATGCCAGATATATGTGCATTAAGATCCATCTTAGCCTCCATTTCCATTAAACCTTTTGTGCGTGCTGAAATATGAACTTGTTCACAAACTAAGTACATACATAAGACACTAGTGGTTTGTCAACATCAAAACAGATATCAGACTCAAAAATTCAACACAAACTACTGCCGGTGATTCATAATCCATGATGTGATACATCATGTCATTAGCCAAATAAAGTTTGATAGTTGCGACATTCTTCGCTTCCAGTTCCTTCCAACTGATGTCATCCATTCCTTCTGGCTGCTTTCCGTATAACGCCTTCACCATACCCTACTGCACTTACAAATCCTTGACCCTCCTCTATTATAAACCAAAATTTTTGTATCCATTAAACTTGATCTTGTCGAGCTTCGCAGAAGAAATCTCAGCCATCGTAATGTATGGCTCTGATACCAATTTGTTGTAACATTAAATGCGGAAAGGATAGTGTAGTGCAGAAATCATGATGAACAATACGAAAACACACAAACAATGAAAGCCTTAAACAACACAAGGATTTAACGTGGTTCAACACAATGCCTACATCCACGAGATCAAGCGATGACTAAAATTCACTATCAATCAAAAATAGGGTTAAAACATTGTATTTATACTAACCCTTAGATGTATAGAGGTATAAGAGAGTCCCTCAAATACCCTTGTATCAATTTGTGGAGGATTTGCCTTCGTATCCGCAACCTATTGATCTTCCTAGTTTAAATTTCGAAAATGGTGCTGAACTAAACCATCAACGATTTCATCAATTCTTTAATGATTTTTTTTTCCTAATTAGCTTTTATTTGAAACCATTGACGTACTTTGCAAACTATCGACAATTTTCTTCCTAATTTGGCTTCTGTCTAAAACCATGATGTAACTGTCGATGTACTATGCAAATCGTCAATGATTTTGCTTCAGACCAACTTCCTTGTTTTTTTTGTCTACTTTCTTTGTTCATGTGTTCCACTCGATATGAGCAACATACTACAACATTTACTAACGAAAAGAAAATAAAATGGACAATGATTGCCTTGTAAATTGTCTTCTTTGGCACCACCATTGCCTCTGGTGTCACCTTGAACATCCATATTGCTTCCCCCCTCTGACGCCTCCTTCATCCTCACCTTGAAATATTTCACCTTTACCACCATTGGTATTGGAAATGTGGCTTATATTTTAGTGGAATGCATACATCGAGGAAAGCATCGTAAAGCAAAGAACAAGGAAGTTGGTTGCAGTAACCGTTGACAGTTTCCCTATAACCGTTGACGATTTCCTCATAACTGTTGACTGTTTCCCCATAACCATCAAAAGTTTCCCCATAACCATTAATAGTTTCAGTTCAGTCTGCAAGATTCAGCTCTTGGAATAAAGTTGTTGATGGTTTGGCTGAAATCGCCGATGGTTTCGTTCGGTGCAGGTTATAATTTTTTGAATTTGTGATCAGTAGATTAGGGGGATTGGAGGATTTTTCTTCGGTGATTACTACATGGATGATTTAGATAGGTTCTAAGGTTCCTATATGTTTAGGGTTCATATTTAACTAATATTTGTAGCCCTTTTATGTAAGCTTGACATTGTGATAGTGAAAAAATTCAGTTGCTACTCCCATGGACGTAGACACATTGCCGAACCACGTAAATATTGTGTCTTTGATTATTACTTTGTTAATTCTCTTTGTGAGTGATTTCTTGTTTCATATTGTTCATAATTGAGTGCGTGTATTGCTTGTTTAGTGATTGATTCGAGTTTGTGTGAGGTTTTCTCTACGCACTCGCACCAAAAATTGGTATCATAGCAGCAATTACTACCATCAACTGGTGTTTGAGCTATTAGTTGCAATGGTTGGGATATCTTTGGTGAAATTCCATGTTAATAAATTTGATGGAATGAGAAATTTCAGAATTTGGCAAAGGAGGGTTAAGGACTTACTGGTGCAATAAGGTATGGTGAAGGCACTATTTTAGCTTTATCGTGATCCCAATAGGGGGGGTGAATTGGTATTTTTAAAATTTATTTCCTATGTGTTCCTCCTAACCGTAGTATGTTCACAACCCTATGGTCAATCTAGTGCAAATAATGCAAATATACCAGAAATTGAATAAAGCTGTTTAAATAATCACACAAGCACTAGAAAGCAGTAAAGAGAGGATGACACGTAGATATGTTATCGAGGTTCGGCCAACTGCCTACGTCCCCACCTTGGCTAACCAGCACAAGGATTATCACAATAACTTGCTCACTTAAACGGGTGGAGCGGCACCTATACAAACCAGGTCAAATCACCACAGGGCTGACCTCAACCTTTACACCAATCCTTGCCGGGCTGGATTACCGCCCCCTTAGGCCATGCCTGGAATCTCTCAGATATACAATCAAAGGTATAATACAAGAGTGCTTTCACGTAAAGCAGATTTGTACCTCAAATGCGCATAAACACAAAGCACCACAGATGATTTAATAATGTAAGCTCTATGTGGTCTAAATATGTCAACACTCAACAATGTTTTCTATCAGTGTAGCAAGTACGTGAGAGTGTCAATAATAATCTGTGTACTTCAAAATATTCAATCAAGTGTGTTCACACAGAGTATTAAACAAGCCTCAACATTATCAATCAATAGAATGTGTCAATCATACGAATGTGTATATGCTTGGATTGCAAAATAGATAATCTTTGTTTTCGACAAATGATATATATACTTGTATAAATAATACCACAAGGATTAGTGTAACAAGCACAAATATCTTTTCACAAATGGTTCAATAAATTTCACAAGATATTTGAGTAAGCTTGAAATATGTTTTTGCAAATTAAAACAAATACAAACTTCCAAAGATATTACAATGATAATGCAACACTCAGAAGTTTACGTCTTCTTAGAGTAGGCTTATTAGCAAAGCCTCCTAAGAAAACTTAGGTTATGCTCTCGAGAGAAAAATCGATTCAAACACTCTAAACAATGAGAGCAAAACCTATTTGAATATATATACTCAAAGCACTTACAAATGATTTTGAACTTGAAGAAGTGAGCTAGAGTGCTTTTAGGAAAGATATGAGCAAATAGGAATCAAAAGAAGGTATTTTTGCTTGAGAGAGATTTTCCTAATCCTTTTTGCTAATCCGTGCTTAATCTACCAAATGAAAAAGTATATATAGACATTCTGATAATTCGATTGTTGGGGACCTATTAGGGATTATTGGAAAATTTTAATGACATTTAAATTAATTTAACCCTGTTTAAAAAATTATTAACCGCGGTAAAAATAGGAGCAACCCGAGAGGTCCGGTCGACCAGAAATGGTTCGGTCGACCAGGACTCAAGTAGCTCGATTGACCACGGGTATTTTGAACTGAGTGGTCGGTCGACCGAGGCAAGGCGATTTTCCAATTTTTTTGAGGTTCGGTCGACCAGGCCTTTTTGAACTGTATGGTTCGGTCAACCATACCGCTGGGAATTTTCCCGAGACCCTTCGGTCAACTAGGTTGTTGGAGTACAAAGTTGGTTGGTTAACCGGGAGGTCAAAATGTTGACTCCTTGGTGGTTCGGTCGACCGGGGTCAAATGAACTATAAGGTCTGGGTCGACCGGGCCTTGGTCAAACTGTTGACCCAGGGCTGGTTCGGTTGACCAGGGCCTTTTGAACTACAGGTTTCGATCGATCGAAAGTGCACCAAGTGTGCATTTCGGTCCCGTATTGAGCCAAACAAGTCCTATTCAAGCGCCTAATAAATGTATGTGAATATGTGTGTGTCCTAAGGTCACTTGGGGTCCAATTTGGAAACACCGAAAAAGTCCGGTGTCGATCGACCGAAGGTCGACCGAAGGTGCACCCTAAGGTCTTTCTATGGTCCTTTCTCATTCATGGTTCGGTTTGAGCTTACAAAATAAATCATGCATGTGATGTGTGTGAGCTTATTACAAACCAAATGCCCAAATTACTATTACAGACCAATTTCACTTAGAGATATTACAATTTGGAATATGAAATTGTCTTCAAGCTTTTTGATCTGTTACGTGCCATTAATGATCTGCTAATATGGACCTGCACATAAACTAGATATTTATTAAATGCAATCGTATTTGTCATTATCAAAACCAGGGCGTGACCTATAAGGTCAACACACTATACGAAAAGAAGTCGGAAGGCATAGATGACACGAGTTGGAAGGAGTTGGAAGCAAAAGCTATGTCCACTATCTGACATTGTCTGGCTGATGACGTGATGTATCACATCATGGATGAGGAATCCTAGGTAGCGGTTTAGTTGAAATTGGAAAATCGGTATATGTCCAAGTCATCGATGAACAAGTTTTATCTTAAGTAAAAAACTATATTGTATTAAGATGGCAGAGGGTTCAGACCTGACTCAGCACATCAACACATTCAATCAGATCTATAATGATCTGAAGTGAGTTAACGTGAAGTTTGAGGAAGAGGACAAAACATTGATGCTGCTTAATTCCCTTCCTATGTTTCCTACATACGAGAATCTGGTTACAACTCTAGCATGGGGGAAAGAAATCCCGGACTTGGAGAACATCACGAGTGCATTGTAGAGGTTCTATAAGAAGAAGAAGGGCAGTGAGGAGAGTTCACATGGTTAAGGGCTCATGGCGAAGGGGAATTAGGATCGTGAGATGAGCAAGTTTGGGGTGGATTAAGCAACCATAGGACTTGGTCCAAATCCAGGAAGAGGAAGGACGTGCGGTGTTTTAAGTATGGGAAAAAGGGGCACATAAAACCAGATTTTTTGGAGAGGATGAAGGGGAATGATGAAAACAAAGAAGGGTCATCAAACAGAGCAAATGTAGTAGAAGAAGGAGACTTTGGGAGCGGTTATGGTGATATGCTCTCAGTTTCATTTGGCTCAGATGAGTTTGCAGATTCTTGGATCTTGGACTTGGCATATTCTTATCATATAATGTCTAACAAGGACTGGTTCATTACGTATAGATTGGTGATTTCTGGTTCCGTTTTGATGGGGAATGATGTTGCGTGCAAAGCTGTCAAGATGGGAATATCATAATCAAGATGTATGATGGTGTGGTGAGGATGTTATGTGATGTCAGGCACATACCAGAGTTTGAGGAAGAATCTAGTTTCGTTAGGCACCTTGGATTGAAACGAGTTTAGTTACAAATCTGAAGGTGGGGTAATGAAGGTGAACAAAGGTGTTTTGACTATGATGAAGGGGAAGAGAGTACTAAAGACTATATGCACACTGCTAGGTACTACGGTTGTAGGTGGAGTTGCAGCCGTAAAGTCTGAGTCTGATAGTACCATTTTGTCACATATGCATTTAGGGAATATGGGTGAGTGTGGAATGAAGGAACTTCACAAGATAAATCTTTTGAAGTGGGTCAAATTATGTAAGCTGGATTTCTGTAAGTACTGTGTGCTTAGGAAGTAGAATAGGGTTCAGTTCATGACAACCACGTACAAGATGGAGGGAATACTATACTACATTCATTTGGGTGTTTAAAGGCCGATGAGAGTGGCATCAAGAGGAACACATATGTATTTCATTGAGTTTCATCGATGATTACTCATAGAACGTCAGGGTGTACTTTATGCGACACAAGTCAGAGACGTTTGCTAAGTTTAAACTATGGAAAGCTGAGGTGGAAAATCAGATTGAGAGAAAGATTAAGTTCCTCATGACAAACAATGGAATTAAGTACATAAACTCAAGTTTTAAAGAGTTCTTTGAGCAGCATGGCATAAGGAGGCATTTTACAGCACAACGAACACCACAACAAAATGGTGTGGCGGAAAGGATGAATTGAACCCTAACTAAAAGGGCTCAATGTCTCAAGTTGAATGCTGGGTTTGCTATGAATTTATAAACCAAGACAGTTTGTATGACTTGTTTCTTGGTAAATAGATCACCAAAGGCATCACAAGATAAGAAACTTGCTGAGGAAGTGTGGAAGGTAATGAGGTAGACTACTCTAGATTGAGAGTATTTGGCTGTCCAACCTATGTGCACATTCCTAGTAAAGAGAGATCAAAGCTTGAGGCGAAGTCTAGACGGTGCACGAAGGACGTGAAAGGGTTTAAGTTGTAGGATCTAGTGGCAAATAAGGTGGTGATTAGTAGAGACATGGTCTTCGATGAGAAAGCCATATTGCGGCGTACTTAGGAAGAAATAGAGAAATAGGTGCCAAAAAATTGCAACAGCAACAAGCATATGGTTCATGTGGAGTTGGAGACTCAGGGAAAAAATGCAGGGAGTTCTAGCTCAAGAGATCAACCAACGGTGTAGGTAGAGTTAGAAAGTTAGGGTGAAGATGATGATGTTTAAAACATAGGAAGTTTTAGCTCAGATGACTAGCAGCCACGTCACAATATACCTATAGACAGACCCATACGCATCATCAAGCCAACCCCAGGTACGGTTTTGACGATTTGGTGTCTTATGCACTTATCAATAGTAGCGTTGATCCTACTACCTTTCAAGAGGTCGTGCATAATCAGTAGAAGGTAGCTAATTGGACGCTATGGTGGAGGAGATGGAGTCGTTGCATAAGAACCAGACGTGGGACTTGGTGGAGCTTTTAGCTGGGAAGTGGGTAATTGGATGCAAGTGGGTGTACAAGAAAAAGAGAAGTACAAGGCTTGCTTGGTAGAAAAGGGATAATCATTGAGGAAAAGGAGTATATTATGACAAAATATTCTCCTTTGTGGTTAAGCACACTTCCATCACAGTAGTTGGCACAACAAAACTTGCATTTGGAGCAGATGGACGTAAAGATGGCGTTCCTCCATGGTGATCTAAAGGATCTTATTTACATGACACAACTAGAAAGGGTTTGGCCAACTTGGACATGAGCACTTAGTCTGCAAACAGAAGAAGTCACTCTATGAGCTGAAGTAGTCTCAGGGACAATGGTAAAAAAGGTTTGATGCCTATATGATCCGCATCATCTATAGATGGTGTGAGTACGATTGCTGCGTCTATGTGGGGAGTCTTAAGGACGAGTCTTTCATATTTCTATTGTTTTATGTTGACAACATGTTGATTGATGCTAAATACATGACTGAGGTGAATCAGATGAAGACTATCTTGGGAAAAGAGTTCGACATGAAAGACTTGGGTGTAGCCAAGAGGATACTTGGCATGGAGATTCGTAGAGACAGAGCTACAGGGAGATTTTGGTTATCTCAAGGTAGCTATGTAGAGAACGTATTAGAGAGGTTTAGCATGGCTAATGCTAAACCAGTGAGCACGCCATTAGCGAGTCATTTCAGGCTATCTATTGCCTAGTGACCAAAGATGAACGAAGAGGTTCGTGATATGTCAAAGGTCCCCTATGATAGTGTAGTATGGTGTTTGATGTATGTCATGGTATGTACGAGGCCGGACTTGACACAAGCTATCAGCGTGGTGAGCAAGTTCTTTTTGAATTCGGGTCCACAACATTGGGATGCAGTCAAGTGGATTCTCAGGTACTTTAGAGGTACAACCAGATATGACATCATGTTTAGTAGACAATAGAGTGATCCATCAGTGGTAAGGTATGTGGATGCTAACTATGCAGGAGACTTGGATGACAGGAGGTCTACCACAAGGTACGTATTTACCCTTATGGGAGGGCCTATTTGTTTGAAGTATATGGTGCAGTTGCTCATTACTTTATTTACTACTGAGTTGGAGTACATGGCAGTAGCTGAGGTTGCCAAGCAAGCATTATGGCTCTAGCATTGGTCAAGGAGCTGGGTGTCCAACAAAGTGGAGTTTGGCCGCAATGCGATAGTTAGAGTGTCATCTACTTGGCGAAGAATCAGGTGTATCATGTGAGGAAAAAGCACATTGATGTTCAATTTCGTAGGATAAAGGAACTCATTGCTTCAGGTGAACTTCTACTTGAGAAAATTCACACGTCTGACAATGCAGCTGATATGTTGATGAAGCCGGTCACAACGGATAAGTTCAAGCATTGCTTGGACTTGATCAATGTCCCTAGGTGCTAGATGGGAGACGGTCCCAATCTATTGTCCTAGGTGGAGTAGCGGTTATGCTTTCATTTTTCTCCTAAGTGGAGAATATTTTCCAAGGTGGAGATTGTTGGAAATGTGGCTCATATTTGAGTGGAACACATATGCCAGGAAAAATATCGTGAAGCAAAAAATAAGAGAGCTGGTTGTAGTAACCATCGACAATTTCAGTTCAGTCTGCAAGATTCAGCACTCAGCATAAAATCATCAATGGTTTAGCTAAAATCGTTGACTGTTTCATTTGGCGCAAGTTACACTTTTTTGAATTTGTGATAAGTAGATTGGGAGGATTGGAGGATTTTCCTTCAGGGATTGCTACAGGGATGATTTAGATAAGTTCTAAGGTTCCTATACATTTAGGGTTCATATTTAATCAATATTTGTAACCCTTTTATATAAGCTTGATGTTATGATAGTGAAAAAATTTAGTTGCTACTCCCATGGACGTAGGCACATTGTCGAACCACGTAAATCTTGTGTCGTTTATTATTGCTTTTTTTGATTCTCTTAGTGAGTGATTGCTTGTTCCATATTGTTCATCATTGAGTGCTTGCATTGCTTGTTTGTCATGATTCGGTTTGTGTGAGTTTTCCGCTGCACACCCGCACCAACAATGGGGTATCAAGCGCCAATTGCCCATCAAATGTGATGCACTGACTTCACTAATTGTTCTAGTGATCTCGAAAGCACTTCCTTCTCTCCAAATCCCTTAAACTAAGGAACCTTCATCTCCAACTATTTTGGCGATCCTGAGTGGAATTATATTTCCATTCTTGAATTGAAACCAAATTTCCCCTTTCTCGTCAATTATTATAGCAACTTGACATCACTCTTGTTTCTCCTTTGCTCTCTGGATCTGAAACTAACAACAAAAAAAAAAACAGTGCTTTTCCTCTTCATTTGTCCAATGATCTAAATCCATTGTTGGGATAGGATGTTCTTGTTCTTGGCAAGTATTGGCAACGAAAATGGTTTTCCATGATAACGAATGTGGTGAGATGACGTCCAAGGTAGCTAGCATATGTTTTGAATGTTATAAGAAGTGTCGATTTTACTATGGTGGAGAAGTCCTCTTCCTCTTTTTCTTTGCAACCCTTGAATTTTGGGGGGTAATTCATGATTTACTTTTAAATTTTTATTGGAATACGAGGCTAAAATGGTAGTTGGCCAGGTGATGTTTTATTTTTGACGTTACTTCTGGGTCTTCTCGCACAGCTAATGGAAATATTAATTAACAGTTTACATTATGCAACCAGATATAAGATATGAGT
>NW_026651844.1:0-57427 GCF_029873635.1 Malania oleifera | reverse complement strand
GGCAATTTCATTCCTTGGCAATATTTTTCCTAACTTTGATAGGCCTCAATGCTTTACAAAAATTTTCAACATCTTTAAACATGGTAGGCAGTAGAGGTCCACTTTGTAATATTTTTGAAATAGTTTTTCTTGGAAGCCAAAGTGCCTCCACATTCCCACCGTGTGCAAAAATGGCATCATTGAATTAAATTCCGTCATCTGGAAACACATCTATCGCATTCCAACATTTTCACAACAATATTTGTAACATGTATCTTCATTATCGACACAATATAATGCAATACACTCAAACTAGTAACTTACGGTTGTCCTTGGTGAGCCATATGGTCTGGAATCTTCGGTTAAAAGGACAACGGTAGTTCACAATATCGCAAACCACGGAGTGCGCGACACTGCAAAAAGCACTACTCCCACTCAAGAAAATCATCATTTAATGGGGAAAGGGACAACAGATATAGTCAAGTAGCTGCAAACGGGAAGATGATCCGCTACACAATCATTTTCTAACTTCTCTTTTATCTGAATGGTATGTCAACTCCTAAAGAAGAGAATCCATCTATTAACCTGGGCTTTCGCATCTTTTTTTGCCAACAAATAGTTCAAACAAATGCTTTAAAAATAATATCAGGAGATCCATGGACATAAAAGCGGGTGCGAATTTTCTAATACGAACACAATATCCAACACTCCTTCTCATGGTGGTAAATAATTTTTCTAAGCACATCAATGTAGCGACGTGCATAAAATGATGACAGAAGGCTCGTACAACTCTTTGACCAGGAACGGCCCCAAGACGAATTACCTAGCATCAGTCATATCTCAACGGCAAGTCCCCATTGAGGGGGTTGCATAATTATGCCATGGTCGCAAATATTTGTCAGTGTCTCAAAAGCCTGTTGGCACGCATCCAGTCCATAATAAGTCAATCTCTGTTTTGCAATAAAGACACAGTGGTTTAGCTACTCCTGAAAGTATAAATGAAACGCCTATAGAATCTGGCATGGCCGCAGGAAAGACGAATATCCCTCACCTGTCTTAGGACATATTGGAAAATCAACTGCTCCCTTGGCTCTGTCAACCTCTATAACCCCCTCAGAACCAATGGCCAATTACTACACACACTACTTACCATAATACGGACCCTTTTTTCTTTCCAATTCAACACAAGTTTTTTTCGTCACATTTTTTAGGATAGCATCAATTTTCAAACATGTGGGTCAACAGATGTACCACACACAGAAAAATCATCCATAAAAATTTCACACAGCCTCCCCCCAAATTCTTAACCCATGTTTTTTTCCCCCCCACCCTGAGCCAAATACTCATCATGCAACGCTGACTTTGGGAAATATTCCGGGTGCATTGCCATAATTCGACTCTGGCAATCCTGTGAAAAGCATAAGTACCAAAGGGGCAATTGAGTTGTCTTCTCTTGATCCACTGGTGCTAACGAAAGTTTGATGATAACCTAGACAAAACCAATCAAAAAATAATAAAAGCATTAATCACTACACAGCTCTTTTTCGAGTATCGTTTTATCTAGGAGGGGTTTACCGAAAGTGATCTTTTGGCTAACCCAATTAATTTATGGATAACAATGTCCATATCTCCAACCCGGTTACTGTTCCTAATGGGATCACACTCTACCTAGCATTCCTCAATGACAATCAAACTAGGATTTTTTTTTGGTAGCTACCTGTGTTGGGCTTACCCACTTGCTGTCGAAGATGGATAAGATGATGTTAGCAGCTATAGTTTCAGCACTCTTTCAGGGTTGGATTCAATCTTCGCTGCACATCCGAAGCCGACCTTGCATCTCCTTCTAGAAGATGTTGTGAAGTTACAATTGCAGGATTCAATCCCTTTATTATCTGCAAGAGGTCCACCTATTGCTCCTCGTGTTGCCTCCATAGCCTGCAATAACTCAGTTTTCCTTCCTTGCTTTCAAGTAGATGAAAGAAATTACCGGGGGGGCAAAGGAATGTTGCCCCATCTGGGCCTAGAAAAAGCCTATTTCAAGTCTTCAAGTGTGCTTTAACTCCGTGTAGGGACTTCTTCTTGGGATGCCTTCATGACTTTCGTTCTGGTAAGTCACGAGCTTCAAAAGTTTTACTTATGCCAACTACTCTATAACCTACATTTCACAAATTAGGGGAACCATCTATCTCCGTGCCTAACCCCTCAGATTCTGTCACTCTCTAAACAAAGGAACTGTCTCATCAAAAACGTCAGCTGCTCGGGAGAGTCATTCGCAAATGCACTATCAAACAAACCAGTATACAACTCTGAATATCAAATCACTTCACATTACCTGCACGTAACCCTCGAAGTCAATCAGCAACCACTATGCATCTTGCAGCATTGAACACGTTATCCTCCAATGTCTATTCCCATGTGAGCTTTTGCACTCACTTCGACAATTGTCAACACATTGGAGGTAGCAAGGAATGGGCATCCAAAGTATGATAGGGGCTTGGAAATGGTAGAAATAGGCTGCTGCATATCCAAAACCACAAAGTCTACCGGGTAGTAGAATTTGTCAACTTGAACCAATACATCCTTAATAACACCCCGTGGTACCTTCACTGATCTGTCAACCAACTATAGCATAATGGAGGTCTTTTTCAGCTCACTTAACCCCAACTACTCACATATCGAGAATGGTAGCAAGTTCACACTACTCCCCAAATCAAGTAGAGCTCTCCCAATATGAGATTCACCGATATCATAATGGAGATGGTGGGAGAACCAGGATCTATGAGTTTCTGAAGAGTTTCACTCAATATCATTGCACTAACTTGCTCTATCAAGAAGTCTTCTTCTTTACATTCAATTTCCTCTTCACTGTGTACAAGTCCTTTAAAACATTTCACATACGAAGGAACCTGCTGCATGGCATCCAAAGTGGGATATTGATTTTTCACCTGCTTGAAGATCTCCTGAATATCAGTATGATATTTGTTCTTTTGACCAGCTACCAACCTCTTGGGAAGGAGTACCACAGGTCAGTACTCCTTACTAGTCTCAGCCTCCACATCAACTAACTTCTTCAATTCTTGGCTTACTTCCTCTGGTTTCTTGGGCCTCGCCTGACTCCACTGCAACTTCTGGTGTGTTGAGGCAACTGTTTGCCTCTCAGTAGATTTCTCGAGTTTTAGGACTTCCTTCCCACTTCTCAAAGCAATGATGGCCTTTTCCGTCTCAATAGAATCCCCTGAAACATTATGCACTGGCTGCTATTGCTACCGGTATATCTGAGGATTAGGCTGACACTGCGCTGGAAATTTCCCCTTCTCTAAGGTACTCAACTGTGTACTGATCTTATTAATGGTGCCTCGCGGTTCATTATTAGTTGTGGCCTGAATTTGCATGAATTGCTAAAGAGTATCCTCAAGTGACCTTTTCGGTGGAATGGGTGCAACATTAGATGGAAACCCTAGAGGTGAGTAGTGATGAGAAATCGGATGTGGTTGATATGGATGTTGAGACTGTGATGCAAAAGATTGGGAGGCTTATGAAACTGTGAAGAAGATTGACCAGCCTGATCATTCCTCCATGAAAGATTTGGGCGATTCCTCCATCCCGGATTGTAAGTGTTTGAGAAGGGCTGATTGGGAGCTCTGTTAACCCAATTTGCTGACTGAATCTGATCATACCTACTCTGCTGCACTATCGTTATGATCAGACAATCCTGGGCCTTATGGTTAGAGTCGGGGCATAGAGAGCACACCTCAACTGATTTCGCCGCTCTCACCTTCTCTAACTCCATAACCTCTACCCTCCTAGCTAATCCAGCAATACAAGCGTGGATATCAGTTTCCTCTTTTATCTCATATTTACCTCCACCACCAATTGCCCTAAGAGGTTGCACTGCCATTGGTGCCTGATCAGATCGTGTATTCCAATGTTGTGCACTTTCAGCTAAGCAATCAAAGAATGCTAGTGCCTCATCTAGTCCCTTGCTAAAGAACTCCCCATTACAAATAGTCTGAACAAACTGCTTACAATCAGGAGTAAGGGCAGTATAGAAATAATTTACCATCCTCCAAGACTCAAACCTATGATGTGAACAAATATTAATCAGTTCTTTGAACCTTTCACAACAAGCCTGGAAAGTCTCATCGCCTCTCTGCATAAACTGACTAATTTGCTCCTATAGGAACTGGGTTCTCTGAAAAGGAAAAAAATTTATGTAAGAACTCACGTTGCATGCCAATCCAATCAGAAATAGAGTTAGGTCTTAGAGAATTAAATCAGATCTTCGCTTTATCTTTCAAGGAAAAAGGAAATAAACGAAGCTTAATGTATTCATCAGTTCTTGCTCTAGTAATGAAGGCAGTATATGCCAACTCAAAATCAGTCAAATGCTGGTAAGGATTCTCATAATCCTTCCCACGGAACTGAGGTATTACTGACAACATACCATGCTTAATGGTGAAATTCGGTGCATTATTTGGAAAAGCAATGCAGGATGGTGTAGTGGTGTGTGTAGGCTGCAAAAAGTCTTTCAAGGTGCGAGGTGCAAGTGGAGGTTCAGCCATGGTTTCTTCAAAATTCTTTTCAAAAAGATCACTCAAATCAATTTCAATGTCCTCACTTACAACAAAAATAGGAAACCTACTCCCTGTATTAGGTGACTATTTGTATAACCTATGTGAAATGTCTCTAACCCAAGGCATCAAACATCAACCCAAACAGCAGACAGTCGCCAACATAGCAACAATCAAGCATGATCAAAAAAAAAAAAATTTGCACTTTTTTTTAACAAAATACTTTATATATAGATATATATATACAGTGTTTTTAAATTATGAGAGAAATCAAAATAAATGGAGAAACACTAGATTGAAACAAATTCTAGCACTCCCCGGCAACGGCGCCAAAAACTTGACTCACTTCTAAAAATGAGTAGCACTAGGGCTATCTCAAGTATAGGAGCTACGTCGTGTAATAATTAACCCAAATAGGCCAGATCATCTCTACGAGGAATGCAGATTAGTTCTAAACTAGCGCAAAACAAAAAAATAAGAAAATAAGAAAATAAATTTTACTAAACATGGTTCAGATTCGAAATTTTGGATTTTTGGAAAATTTGTGATGAAATTAAAATGACACGAAACCTAAACTATGAACCTAACACGCATAAACAACAAAATAAATACGATGAAATTAAATAATTCAAATAACTATGTCAACCCATAATAATACATTTAATAACTCAACAAAAATAACTAGACTCCAACTCAACACAATAATGGCTTGAATAAAATAAATAGATCCAACAATCTCTAAAAATAAGCTAAACTTAACAATGGTTCAACTAAAAATGAACTTAATCTAGCAATATCTTAAACATAAACAAACCTCACACTAACATAAACAAAAATATCCAATCCAATAATCAACTCAACCAAATATTAGAATAAAGGACAAAAAGTAAATAAACAGTTAGGAATTCTTTAAAAATGAAATATAATAACACACTAATTAACTTAAACAAACATTTAGTTCCAACACTAATTTCAAATAAAAGCAAGCTAAACTCAACAATAAATCTAACTCAAACAAGATTCAATGACTCTAAGTAAAAACTACAAGCTGACTTCCCTTCCTTTTGGACCCAGCCTTCTACTTTTTACAATACTTGCTTCCCTTCCTTTTGAACCGAGCACACATCCCCATCTGTGTCACTTGCATGGTCGGGTCACTTCATGACTTGGCCCACTTCATTTTCTTTTTCTTTTCTTGTTTCTTCTCTTTTTTTTTCTTTGTTCCACCGCCAAATTTGACCTTCTTGGAGCCAGTTTCTCATAAAACTCGAAACACAAAAGTTGTAGATAATCTTTTCCTCTTTCTTTAAAAATTTAAATCGTCTCAATCAGAGCTTGGATGGAAAAGTTATACACCAAATACGAACAAGTGTTGATTTTGGTTACCGGGACTTTTCCTGCGATAAAAAATTATCAAAAATTTGTAAATTGCACAATAAAACTCAAGAATAATAATTTTGGCACTCTATTAAAATATTGGACAAATTTGGACATTTAATTAAAAATATAAGTCGTAAAGACCGGATTAAAGTGTCCAATTGCGCAGTTTTGGCACGTAATAATAGAACATGTTACCATTGGGCAAGACGAACTCTCCACCTAAGGGCTTGTTGAGAAAGGTGAGTGTACTAGTAGTTTTAGATGTGGTAGTAGCTGCATAACGTACTAGGGCAGAGGGAACCTATTTGTATGGGCGGGTAGATTTCCCTATCCTTAGGGCCTTCGCCGGTAAACTATTGTTAAATGCGTGAGTACGAGATTAATCTAATACTTTAGGGCTTACTGAGTAAGGTAAGTGCTCTGGTATGCTTTAGTTATGACCTTAGGGTTACCTATGTATCAAAGCAGAGTGGTGCTACTTGTATGGGCAAGTAATCACCCCTATCCTTAAGTAATCTCATGGGTTAAATTTCTATATGTGTTTGATTAGGTTCATAAAATGATTTCAAAGTTATGCCAATGATTTACAAATGTAATTAAAATGATGTCTATTTACCTCATGTTGGCCACACGCTGTTTTAATATGTATATTTCTTCCTTTACTGTGATGTGTCTCACCCGAATATGAATGTTTCTTTTTTAGGACATCCTCGAGGTCGAGGGTATTTTTAGTATTTTTGAGGATTGTAAAAGAGAAAAGGTATATTATGAATAGAGAATGGAATGTTTGTGGACATACTGAAATGTTTTGAGGGATATGTATATATGGAAATGCAGGTGATGGATAAATTTTATGGATTTCTAGTTAGGATATAGTAAACTCTGGTATTATGGATGTTGGTATTATAGAACTATGTTTATGGAGATTATGGTTATGTTTTCCGCTGCGAATGTATGTAAGGATTTGTGATTTATCAGGTTATTATTAGGCATAACGCATTGGACCCGGGTTTAGGGGCTCAGGGCATTACATTATGGTATCAGAGCAATGATTTTGGGAATTTTGAGGATTTAGGAAATGATTTATACCAGAGTATAGGAAACAGTTAGGATAAGGATGATAGATGGATACGTTAGGTTAGGTGTTGAGAAGTAGGTATGGTGTAGGAAAGTATAGGATTTTGCCTTATACCTGGGAGGCAGAAATCCCTTGACGGACTTTTGTTATTTTCTGATTCAATCGACGGTTTAGAAAACCATGGCAAATCCATCGACAGTAATGTTTCCTAGCAGTGAGATTGGTCCTTATATGGAGATTTTGGATTTTATTTAATGATTATGTTATTTGGAGTTTTAATATGGAATTCTTATTTCTTATATGTCCTATTTTTGAGGATGGATTTTGGAGATGAGAATATAGAGGCTGAAGGAAGGGAGGATTCAGTGACCTCTAGCGAGGAGGAAATAGATACCTATAAGGTATTGCGGGGTATCGTTCGTCAAGTTAAAGCAGAAATGAAGAAGGAACCCAAGGAACAGAACTGTACACTTGCAGGACAGGGCTGCAGTATCAAGGAATTTATGAGGATGAACCCTCCATCCTTTATAGGGGGACCTGATCCTGTGGTAGCAGAGAATTGGGTACAGGAGATAGAAGAAATCATAGTTGTACTAAACTGCACGAACGAGAAGAAGGTCCGTCATGCTGCTTTCAAAATGACAGGAGAAGCAAAGCACTAGTGGCTTTCTGCGAAGCTGCTGGAGGATCAGAGGATCATAAAGATAGCTCTCACCTAGGAGAGGTTCAGCTATTCTTTGACAGGTACTTTCCTTCATCTGTCAGAGAGGAAAAGATAGAAGAGTTCACCAATCTGACCCAGGGAGACATGACAGTTGCCGAATATGCGGCTAGATTTATATAATTGTCATGGTTCGCTCCATTCCTGGTCCCAAATGAAGCAAGAAAGGTTAGGAAATTTAAGAAAGGCCTGAGGTGCAGAATGTACGAGCTTGTAGTTGGGTTTCAGGTTTTGAGTTTTTCAGAAATAGTTGACAAGGCTTCAGTGTTAGAGAAGAGTATCCAGGGTAGCACTGAGCCTTCAGAGCAGAAGAAGAGACTTGCACCATTTGGCTTTCAGTCTGAGGTCAGTAAGGGATCGGCGAAGAAAGGGAAGGAAGCAATGGGCTCTATATGCCCGAAGTGTGATAAGAGGCATAGGGGCGAATGCTAGTATGGCACTCCGAATTGCTACAGGTAAGTAAGCCAGGGCACCACAGGAAAGATTGCCGAGAACCCTTGCCTATGGTAGCTGCTTAGAATTAGGACAAAGGAAAGAAGTAGATGCCCCTTGGAAGAGGTGGTCCGCCTCGACTGTACACACTCCGAGCTGAGGAGGATGCCATCAGAGAAGCAGGTATGAGATAATTTAATTTAATGAATGATGATCAAATGACTTATGTGATTATATGCATGTTAATTTCTTATGATGGTATTTAGTAAATGAGTTTAATTCATGTAAAAAGATTATTAGATAGTAAAATTTCGAGGATGAAATTTCTTAAGGAGGGGAGAATGTAATGACCCGGAATTTAAATAATTAGAAAATATAATGAATAAAGTGGATTAAAGGAAAATAAGGGATAAAGGAAAGACATTAGGAGAAAATAAAAGGCCTCGTCCACGAATTTCCTGTACTCGTTGATGAGTGTCCTTCTAAGTTCATCGATGAAGTCTGCTTCTCATCGACGAAGAAATCCCGAGAGAGAATTTTGGAACTCTGAATTTCGTCGACGAAGGTATCTTCTCGTCGACGAAGTTTCTATAGAACCTCGTCGACTAATCAACGTGTCTCGTCAACAAAGCCCTGCCTATAAATTGAAATTCTTTCATTTTTCAGCGTGAAAACTCGGCAAATTCTCCTTCTCTCTCTAGAAAACGACCTTCCAGCCTTCTCTCTTTGATTTCGGGCCGGATTTGACCTAGTTTGACGATCCAGAACTGCCACGAGGTTCGTGGGATCATTCTCTTCAAGGCTGTAGGAGCAGATCGTTGGGTTGTGAGGTTTGGGAAACATCCCAAAATCAGAATAAGTTAGTTATTTTGGGATTTTCTTAAGGAATGTAGTTATTTGGAGTCTATGAAGTAGTAAATAAGTAATTTCCTTAAGATTTAAGTTAATTGGAATTTATTTTAATTAAGTTAGGATTTTTGGATTCAGGGTCCAGGTGAACGCCATGTGGGTATCAGTTTGGAGATCCTACAGGGGTAGTTGAAAGTCAGGTAAGGTGGAAATTTATATATTAAATCAGGTTTTTCATGAATTAAAAATGGATTAAGTGTTATTTATGTACATATGTTTATACGTGGGTTTAGAATGCTAGCTATAAAATTTATGTTTTCTGAGCCTAAGGATGTTTATATAGTTTTGTATATGTGAAAGTAAACGAATGAAAGTGGAAAGGAATTTTCTAAGAAATTAAGTAAGAAATGAAATGTAATTTCAGTATATCAATGTTAATTATAGGTTGGCTTATTTTGTAAGGAATGTATATGAATTTTACTATAAAATTGTGTGGCATGAGATTCTGTGTGAATATATGTTAACTATACGAGATGCAGGTTAAGTAAGTAAAGCTTTATGAATAAAAATGATATGGACAATGTTGCTTATGTATGTTAAATGCAACCATGTAAATGTAAGATAGCTGAAAGACAACCATGTTAGCAGATTCTAGCGCATTTCTATATGGAAACTAACTGCAGCAGATTCTAGCGCATATCTATGTGGAAACTAACTGATGATGGCTAAAGACTAGCTATACTACGAAGGAATGAAATGAATATGTTATGCAATGAAATGACAATGGAATGACAATGCAATGAAAAGAAATGTGAAACGTGAACGATACGAATGGGAAAGAGTCACTTAAAGTGAAACGAAATGCAAAGTTAAGCTATGAACATGAATAAATGTGTATGAATGAATAATAATAGAAAGAATGATGTATTACAATATTAGAGGTATGTATGTACGTAGAATATGTTATGATTGGGCAAGGCGAACTCTCCGCCTGAGGGCTTGCTGAGAAAGGCGAGTGCACTAGTAGTTTCAGATGTGGCAGTAGCTGCATAACATACTAGGGCAAAGGGAACCTATTTGTATGTGTGGGTAGATTTCCCTATCCTTAGGGCCTTTGCCAGTAAACTATTGTTGAATGCATGAGTACGAGATTAATCTAACACTTAAGGGCTTACTGAGTAAGGTAAGTGCCCTGGTATGCTTTAGTTGTGACCTTAGGGTTACCTATGTATCAGAGCAGAGGGGTGCTATTTGTATGGGTGGGTAATCACCTATGCCAATGATTTGTAAATGTAATTAAAATAATGTCTATTTACCTCATGTTGGTCACACGCTGTTTTAATATGTATACTTCTTCCCTTACTCAGATGTGTCTCACTCGAATATGAATGTTTCTTTTTCTGGACAACCTCGAGGTCGGGCTTAGGAGCTCGAGGGTATTTTTAGCATTTTTGAGGATTATAAAAGAGAAAGGGTATATTATGATAAACTTTGGGGGATGTAAATATTTTATGTTTTACGTTTTTATGTTTAAAGGTTATTGAATAGAGAATGGAATGTTTGTGGACATACTGAAATGTTTTGGGGGATATGTATATATGGAAATGCAGGTGATGGATAAATTTTATGGATTTCTAGTTAGGATATAGTAAACTCTGGTATTATGGATGTTGGTATTATAGAACTATGTTTATAGAGATTATGGTTATGTTTTCCGCTGCGAATGTACGTAAGGAATTTGATTTATCAAGTTATTATTAGGCATAACGCACCGGACCCGAGTTTAGGGGTTCAGGGCGTTACAGATGCAATTTGTTCACCTTCATTTATTTTAAAAATCTCATATTCTCTAATTAGCTTGCATATTTTTGACTATTCATCTTTAGATGTGTCTCCATTGGTGTTTTGAAGCATATCCCACATTTCTTTTGCGGTTTCAGATCCGCATATACAACTATATTCATCATCATTTAAAGCACAATAAAGACAATGTCTTGCTTTAAAATTGAGTTCTACTATCCTATTTTCTTTTATTGATAGTTCCATTCTCATCTTCGGAATATCTTTATTCTTGTCATTTTTCTTTGTGAAGGAGAAGTCTCCATTTGAGATGATCTCCCACAAATCCAAATTGTATGATTGAATGAAGACGGTCATTTGATTTTTACATGAGGAGAAGTTGGTGTCGTCGAACTACGGTACTTTGTTTATGGATTGTCCAAGGGAAGAAGAGGTGTTCACCATGTATGCCATTTGATCTTTCTACTCTAGAAATTACTTCGATAATGTAAGCGCCTTGCTCTGATACCACTTGTTGGCCCTTAAGCCGAGCCTAAAGGAGGGTGAATAGGCTTTTTCGCGTATTTTTTCTTTTCTCTACAAAATATAAAATCTTGGCAAGATGCAAATGATTATATCACAATAAATACAAAGTAAATCATGCACAAGATATAAATTACAGAGAAGGGAGGAAAATTTTAACACCGATGTTAAAGTGGTTCGACCCTTTGCCTACATCCACGCCTTGAGTCACACTCAAGGTTTCCACAATCCACTAAACAACCTCTCATTCACTGGTGGAGAAGCCTTTACACCACGGGAGCAAATCCATTTACCCTCACACAGAGCCTTCCAACAAGGTTCACCAAGAAACCATGCAATTTGGTTTAACAAAAACCCTCTCACTTTGGTTCACCATGAACCTTTAAACAAGGTTCACCAAAAACCTTAATACAACAAGATGAAGAAAATGATTTACAAAACAAATGCTCCTTGATTGAGCGATAATTGATACAATCCAAATCCTCAAACAAAGAGTAAAAGAGAAGATGGGCACAAATATGATGAACTAATTTAAGTGTGCTTGCAAATGATATATGGCTATTTTGATCAATCTTTAAACAAGTCTTTGGACTTGTATTTATAAGCAAATTGGCTTACTAGCCATTTTATGGTCATTAGCTTAATAAAATAATTTATTACTTTGAAAACTATCCTTTTTTAAGGTCGTTGAAGTTCAGAACCCAACGCCAATTGTCGACGGTTTTTCCCAAACCTTTGACGGTTTCCTTAGGCAAAAAACCATTTAGCTCTCTGCTTAAAACCATCAATGCACTTGGACAAACCATCGACGATTTGCCTTATTTCTTCAATATCTTGATTTTCTTGTTTACTTAGGTGCATGGTTTTGGTTTTAACCCAACCGAGATCAAGTATATAAAAGATTTACAACACTAGGATGATTTAAAACTTGTCCCTCATGATAACGTAGTAAGTATAGGATATTTTCTTAAAACTCTTTGTTTTGTTCTTTGAAAACTCATTAAGTTTTGTTCTAAGAGTTTGGTGATGTCCTATATACTTATATCCTAATATGAAATGCATTTGCTCAACTTTTGCCCAGTGATCTTGCATGAAACAACACCGCAAGAGTTACAGTAGTTCCTACCTCAAACATTTCCTATTACACACTAAGACTTTGTTGGATGTGCTTGAGTCCTTTTGAGTGACTATCCACTTTGATCTTTCCTACTTGAATGTCCACTCGATCTAATCGTTGCTTTTGATCCAGTACCTTCATGTATTTGTCACTTGTACCTGTACTAACTTGATTTGGAAAGATAGGTTAAATTTGGAGCTACAATTAGGTTAATATCATTAAAATACATTAAATATGATTATGTAGCCACTAAGGCTAACAATATACCCCTTTTTGATGATTTCTAACCTATTAGCTCTCTACTTAAAACTATTGATGCACCTGGCCAAAACGTTGACGGTTTGCCCTGTTTCTTCAATATCTTGATTTTCTTGTTTTCTTAGGTGCATGGTTTTGGTTTTAACCCAACCGAGATCAAGTGTATACAAGATTTACAACACTAGAATGATTTAAAACTTGTCCCTTATGAAAACGTAGTAAGCACAGGATATTTTTGTAAAACTTTTTTTTTTCTTTGAAAACTCATTAAGTTTTGTCCTAAAAGTTTTGTGATATCCTATATACTTATATTCTAATATGAAATGTATTTGCTCAAATTTTACCTAATGATCTTGCGTGAAACAATATTGCAAGAGTTACAGTAGTTCCTACCTCAAACACTTCCTATTACACTAAAACTTTGTTGGATGTGCTTAAGTCATTTCGAGTGATTTTCAGCTTTGATCTTTCCTACTTGAATGTCCACTTGATCCAATCTTTGCTTTTGATCGAGCACCTTCATGTATTTGTCACTTGTACCTGTACTAACTTGATATGTAAAGATAGGTTAAACTTGGAACTACAATTAGGTTAATATTCTCAAAATATATACATTAAATATGATTATATAGCCACTAAGGCTAGCACATATGTTATAGGAATAACCTCATAAAGTATTGTATTATTTAACCCCAGTATAGGGTATCTTGCGATCACTCGCAATACATATTGGTTTGGATTAATATGCAAATATTTGTATATTTTCATAATTTGTTTAATTTAGCCCTATTGCCAATTCGAATTGCTCGAACAGCTTTAGTACTATAACTAACATCTTCTACTCCTGTGATAATTTCCTTCCCCTTTCCCCCCATATACAACAACACAGTCATCAGAACACTGCTTGAGCTTCCTGCCATTTAGATCAGCCCTTAGGAAATAGTAAAGGCCTACAGAAAAAAAAAAATTTATACTTTAGCCAATGACTAACAATTTATTAGATATAAAAAGTAATAAATAATCTCTACTGTGTGAATATTTATTATGAAGCAAACTTGGAAAGAGTCTATTTTACTTATTTGGCTTTTCACTATGCAGTTCGAAAACATATTATGCATATGTAGAATGTATATATAAGCACATGACATAACACGAAGTTATTGTCTTTATTGGTGATTTTCTAGATTAATTGCAAATACACAACACAGGACTATCTCATTTTTTAATTCTAATTTTTAAAAGAATGTATTCATTTAGTTGCCACAATAATCTTCCTAAAATTTCTTATTACCAAAGAAATAAGTGGGGTCAAACAATTCATCCTAATGCAAAATAGGTTGAATAACAAACTATTATTTCAAAGACTTTCGGTAGAAACACACGAAATCAACAATTCAACAATTCCAATTTTTATTTCATAAAATTATTATCAAAACAAAAACAATTACACATTAAAATAAAAACAAATACTAATACATTAAATAGGAACAAATCAAGCGAGAATAAACCCTAACCTCAAATTGGGGGTTACCAAATGATGCTTTCAATCACAAAATTTGGTTCAATACAATCAAATTAAATGTATCAATCACTAATTTTGTCTTCCCTTTATATAATACCTTCACCAACGTTCAAGTCCTCCCTTGTCTCAACAGTCACTTCTTCAATCCCAGCAATGGTCACCTACAGCTCGTCCGGTCGTCAGTCGTCCTTTTGGTGCATCAATTCTCCCTTGGCTACAAACTTTGCAAATCGCATGAAAAATGGAGGAAGAATAACTTCAAAAACTAGAGTAAAAATCGTTGGACGGTCCAGCGTTTTTTGCTGCCACGCGTCAATCGGCACTTGGCTCTCCCAAAAAAAAGACGCTGGATTATCCACCGATTTTTATGAAGCGTCAAAGCAAGAATTAAAGTTCCTCCTGTATCTTTATTAAATATTTTTAAATAAAAAAAAAACAAAAAATGAAAAAAATAAAAAGCTCCCCCTTCCCTCAGCAGACCCTGTTCGCATCCTCATCCTGAACTGTGGACCAAAAAATAAATGGTTATACCCTCAAATATAACCGATTTACCAAATTTCTCAAATCTCAATCTCACTTTGGAGTGAGGTTTAGAATATCTCAATTGAAAATTTACTCACATCAAAATGACAACGATCACGACTAGGACCCCATAGTGGTGTTTGATCATCGATTTAACAGTAAATTTAAGAAGAAATTGAAGATTTAGAGGAAATATACCTTTCCCCAAAAGTGATGCCTAGGCCGCTCACACAATAAATCTGCTCCAGTAGAAATGTCAGTGGCGGAGTTAGGAATCTAATGACACCTTCTATTTCCTAATCAACCACAAATTTGTCGAGAAATTGAGAGAAAAAGAGACAAAGATGGAGAGAGTGACGGGGAGAGATGAGAGAGATCATTAGAGATTCAGTTTTCACTTTCAGATTTGAGGAAGCTTATTTAAACTTCCTGTTACCAACCTTTCCTTTGTGTATTTTTTTTAAACTATTATATATTATAATAATATTATATTATATACTTTTGTATATATTATATACATATATATCACTTATCCTTATATATATATATATATATATATAACAATCATTTTACTTAACTTAATTAATTAAATTTAATAATATTTAATTAATTAATAATTATTCTTACTTTTTTTCCTATTATTTATTTTTATTTGTTTATTTAATACATTAATTTAATAATATTTAACTAATTAATTGATTAATAATTTTAATTAATTAATTTTTTAATTTAATTTTTTTAATTAATTTTTTTTTCGGATTATTGCAAAAGAAATAAGTGGGGTCAAACAATTCATCCTAATCCAAAATAGATTGAATAACAAACTATCATTTCAAAGACTTACGATAGAAACACATGAAATCAACAATTCAACAATTCCAAATTTTAATTTCACAAAATTATTATCAGAATAATTTTAGGGCAGATAAAAAATCAAACACAAATATTTTACATGGTATATTTTCCAAAAACAAGAATCAAACAGAACTTCCACAATTTTATTATATTGCATGGTATATTTTCAACAATTTTAAATAATCAAACACAAATATTTTACATGAAAAAGCAAAATAAGTTAAGTAGAACTTTTGTTATAACCAATTCCAAAAATAAGCATCACGAGGAAAATAACAAATCAATAAGAACAAGTACAAATTGGACATAAAAAATCTAACTAACAGCAACAACAAAAAATTCCAACTCAAAACAAAAACAATTACACATTAAAATAAGAACAAATACTAATACATTAAATAGGAACAAATCAAGCAAGAATAAACCCTAACCTCAAATTGAGGGTTTTCAAATGATGCTTCCAATTATAAAATTTGGTTCAATACAATCAAATTGAATGTATCAAACACTAATTTATACCACAAACTAACATTTGAATCAAAATTACGAATCTTAACAAAAAAATATCAAAGTTGAAATGGAGAAACCTACCTCATCTTCCTTTTATATAATACCTTCACCAACGTTTAGGTCCTCCCTTGTCTCAATAGTCGCCTCTTCAATCCCAGGAATGGTCACCTGCAACTCTGGTCGTCAGTCGTCCTTTTGGTGCGTCAATTCTCCCTTGGCTACAAACTTTGCAAATCGTGTGAAAAATAGAGGAAAAATAACTTCAAAAACCAGAGTAAAAATCACTAGATGGTTCAGCGTTTTTTGCTGCCACGCGTCAATCAGTACCCGGCTCTCCTAAAAAAAAAGACGCTGGATCATCCACCGATTTTTATGAAGCATCAAAGCGAGAATTAAAGTTCCCCCTGTACCTTTATTAAATATTTTTACATTAAAAAAAATGGAAAAAAAAAAACTCCCCCTACCCTCAGCAGACCATGTTGGCATCCTGAACTATGGACCAAAAATATGATTATTTCAATTCTTGTTCGGAAAACGCAAACAACATCTTTTATAATTTGCTTTCATCAATCCTACTTTTGTATTTAGATGTTTTCACAATCCCAATATAGTGAAAAAAATGGGCCAAAGTTTGTATAATTGATGGGCCATTTAATAAGGATTTTGTAACTAGTAATTTACACTTCCAATTTACCTTATATATAGATTTTCCTAAGTGTGTGCAATCAGTCGGTTCGGCCAATTCGGCCAATTAACCAAATTTTTTCGGTTAACCCCACCCCATTACCGAACCGACCAAATTGAGCTTTTTAACCAAACTGTATCGGACCAAACCGAATTATCAAGTAATTTGGTTAACCGGATTTAACTGAATAAAATTAAAATTGAGTATAAAAAAAAATATATGAATGTAAAATTTGTATGCCGAAATGGGAATGACTGAATGGAACATTGAAAGTTTAGAACTTTAGCCTAAAATCATATAATTTAATAATTTAGATTTAATTATTAATTAATTAAAATTCGGATAATTCGGTTAACCGAATTACATTTTTCCCATTATCAAACTACAAATTAATCAAACTTAACTGACCGATCAATTAAATTGGTTAAAACCAAATTATGTTATTCAGAGCAAAGGACATCATTTTGTCATTTGAAGAGAAAAAGAAAATTATTTCAATCTCAGCCGTTCATTTTTTCGAAAAGACAATTCCGAGAGAAGTGAGGGCTGCGGAGGATGATGGTCCTCTACTGCCCGTGGAGGATAGGAGCCACAGCCAATAATAGTTTCTATTAAGGAATGCTACGTTTTCTTAATTAGTTCAGTTGCTTTATTAAGTGACAAAAAGAGCCATGTGGTCGTGGCCAGGTCAGCACTTTGCAACGCGGCATTTCGGAATGCGATCGATGATGTCCTAATATTAATTGCTTCCATGCAGATTGTAGTTGCAAAGAGAGCAGAAGAGAAACAGAGACGCTGAGAGGTGCGCGTCATTTCAAATTTGAACGGAAGAGGAATTGGCGGAGCATATTAGGGTTTTGGCCAAAATCCAGAGAGGAGGAGAGATTTGACTGGGGGGGTTTGGCGAGTAGCAGAGAGAGAGAGAGATGTTGTTTCTAGCTTCCTCCAATTGCAATTCCAAACCCCCACGAAGCAGCAGTGCTCCCCGATCATCGAGTTAATGAAGCATAACCGAAGCGGCAGTGCTTGCGATTCCGTTGCGCTTCTGATGTTCACCATTCTTATGATTCCTCGTGTTTAATTCCTGCTGGTATTTCTTATGTGCTCTGCTGTTATTAATTTGAAATTGCCTGCTTGATCAATTTTTCGGGATGAAAGAAGATGTTGGAAGGTTCTTGGAAAGGAACATGGGGAGGAAGAGACCATTCTCAAATTCTATTCGTGCTGAGAAACCCAAGAAGTCCTGCAAGTTTTCGAATTCAAAAAACAGGGTTTCGCCTTCATCCCAACCAAATCTCTGTAAATTTTGTGGAAAAGGGTTTCGATCGATGAGAGCTTTGTGCGGACACATGAGGTGCCACTCCAACAAATACAGGGCCACCAATGGATCATCGATTGGTTTAGATCAACAGAAACTAGGCCTTTCTCTTGATGGCCAATCTAACGGCCAGACTCTGGTTCCGATTCGTAGAAAACGTTCGAGGAGGGCAGCGTGCAGAATCGCTGCAACTCCTTTCATTGATTTTAATTATTCTTCATCTGCTTATGAGATTGGCGAAGAAGAAGAAGAAGAGGGAGCTATGAGTTTGCTTATGCTTTCTTGCGGAATGGGAAATGAGAGCAGGTTTAAATCACCTACTCACTCTTTTGACAATACTAATGGCTATGGATTTGATGATGCTCCGTGTCTGATGATGTTTTCAATGGGAGTGGGCAATCGGGGCAGGTTTCTCAAGAAGGAGTATGATTCTACTGAACCCAAGATGCCTGAATTGGAAGATGGGACTAAAAAGGAATTGGGTAATGGGAGAATGGAAACCCTCCTAGCTGCGTTGGATAAGGATATGATGACTGGATGCGAAGTGCATCCGGCTGATTTGAAATCCGCAGAGACTACTTCGAGAAAGAAAGCCAAGCTCGATGATACTTATCATTCTGAATTAAGGGGAAATTGCTGCAGCAGGGCAAAATATGCAGCTTCTGATTCTGAAATGGTTGATAATCCACAGGACGGAGGGAATTGCACATGGTGGACCTTCCACAAGGGCCTCCGTTCCCAGCGGCCGTTCATGAGTCGCCGGAAAAGCCACAGGGCAGTTAAAACTTGCCCTGCTTCCGACACCCGTAGCTGTAGGGTGTTCAAGCACTGTTGGGCTGGAAGTAATTTTGTGCAAAAGCCACTGATGGTTCTTATCTAGCTGAAAAATTAGCTTTCGATGGCTGTAAAAGTAAATTTGCCATCGCTGGCATGTCTTTTTACCAGCAACTATTCTCATATTTCTTTGGGTTTGATTTGGAAAAATTTCCACTGCAAAATTTAATTCATAAATTCATTTTGTAGTTGAAATTTTGTCCCCTTTCGTTTTCGTTGTATCATTTATCCAAACTGTTAATGAGAATAAAAGGGCGGTAGTCTCTTGCTTAATATTGATTGCATTTCTATTCTTTTACTTTTACTGTCAATCTCTAAGAACGCCTGCAGCTATCATTTTCATGCGTCTGTTTGCCATTTTGGAAATGAAACTAAGTGCATGTGTGATTTGGTTTATGAGAATTTTTCCATTGCAAGAACTTACTATAATAAAGTAATGAAGAGTTATGCAAACATGTTGGATGTTTGACATGCATAGAATAACACAATCATAAAGTAAGCAAGTAAAAAGTTATGTGTAAATGGTGATAAAGTTTGAGAAAAATAAATGCATGGATGGATGAGTAGTTATTTTCGACTATCAAAAGTAGTACTTCATTTTTTTTCATCTCGGCTCTTTATTTTTAACTTTAAAAATAAATTAGAAATGTTATGGAAGAAGCTAAGAGCCCATTTAATTTTGGAAAATATTTTCTATTTTTTAAATTTTTAGATTATCAAAGAATTATAAATTTTTTTTTTTTTTAATATTTCAAGACTTGTATTAAAAAGGCAGAAAATAAAGAGTGTGTTTAAATGTGCAAAATTATTTTTATTTTTTTTTTTAGATTTTAAAATAATCACAAAAATACAACTTGTTTTTCAATTTTTCAAATTTTATGTAAGATAATATATTTAATCATAAAATTTGGGGTTTAAATTTAAATTTGTGTGGATTTAGAAAAAAATTTATGCATAATCTTAAAATCCACACAAATTCAAGTACAAGATTTGAATCTCATGTTCTCTTATGCCAAGTAAGAGTTATAAAATCTAGAAAAAATAAATAAAAATTAATTTTCAACTTTTCTATATAAATTTGAAAAATTGAAAAATGACATAACATTTTTGTAATTATATAAAAAAATAAAAATAAAAATTACAACTATTTTTACAAGCAAATAATGTTAGAATTGTTTATTGTTATTCAGTTATTTCTCGCAAATGTTATAAAAATGTAAAATTACCTAAGAATTATATATAGGAATATTTTGAAATTCCACAAAAAAAATCAAATGAGGAAAAAATCCTAAAATTTAAAAAAAGGATAAAAATAATAATTATTTGGGATTGTTTTTTTATCATTTCTACTTTCTTAATGTCATGCTTAAATTGTTATTTTTAATGTTATTAACATTTGAACTTTAAAGAATTGAACAAATCTTCATTCTTAATAATATTACATATATATATATATATATATATATGAATTTTTTTTGTTATTTTCATTTCATGTTTTTCTAAAAAAAAAAATCCTTATTTAAAATGGAATATAAGCATTTTTTTTTTTCCTTCTTGGCCCTCTAATATATATATATGAAAGAAGTCACTTTTATTGTTTGGTTATAAAAAAAAAAGTGAGATACAATCTATTACAAACCAATAAACAATTTTTTGTTTTACATTTCATTAATCATTAATTTTTAATAGTAGAGAAAATTAGTATTTTTAATAATAGATAAAATTCTTATTTGTAATAATATTTTATATATAGAAAAAATATTATAAAATTGTTTTTTGTTAATTTCTTTTCTCTTCTTCTCCCCCACCCCCCCAAATGAGATCTTTAATCCAAATGAAGCTAAGCAAAAAGAAAGAATCAATGTAGAAAAATTTAATAACAATATAAGCTATTTGAAATTTATCATTTTTATTTAATTTTCATCATTTGGTATCATGCATAAAAAGAATATATATATATATATATATATATATATATATATATATTTATGTAACATATCTTCTATTTAACAGTAGAAAACACCTTGATTTAAGAAAGCAATTTTTTTTCAACCAAATAAAAAAAAAAAACTAAAAAAGAAATTACATTTTTTATTTGAAGTAATTTTAATGCATCCCTTCTCTCCATGAATGAGTGAGTATTTACTGAAGCACCAAAAAAATAGTTTGCTGTGTGATCCATGTCAAGGGTGAGCATGTACAGGGATAACAAAAGCAATAATTATGCTATGTAATTTTTCAAAGATTTACATTGCAATCTCAAATGTGAGTAAAGGAGTATACTATTTTCTTTTTGCATTGAGTTATATTATATAATTAGATCCTTTTATGTATGTGTGCTATGTTGCTGGATTGCTACATATATGCTATATTTGCTTTGTCGTAGGTGATTCTAGAAATATGATTCCTTTTTTTGTCCAATTTATCCGTTAGGACAATTGTAAATCTTTTAAAAGAAAATTCCAGAAAATTCTTATTTCATATTTGGCAGTAGCTATACCATCACCAAAATGAACCAAACACAAGAATAGTTATTCCATTAGGAATAGATCAAGAGTCAAGAATAGAATTGGTATTCCTACGGCTAAGAGTCATAAGAAAGAATAGGTATTCCAATCATATTTTAGAAAATACCTATTCCAAAAAAATAGGTATTTTTTGACAGCACCGTGTGCCAGGACAAATTTATGTTTAAAATAAAAAATGAAAAATATACTCATGCAATTTGATTAAAAAAAAATAGATGAGCCATTTATATGGTATCCATAAAACCAGTCAAGGACTCTAATTCCCGAAGATGCATACCCCTAAAGAAACTTACATCCCAAAACAAGACTCCATTATCAAACTTCATAAGCTCAGCCACACTAGCTTCTTTATCTCAGCAAAATCTATACAAATTAGGATCGCTGACTGCAAGAGACGTCTCACCACACCAATGGTCTTGCCAAAATTTCACCTTAGACTCGTTTCCAATATCATATAGAACGTGGCAAGAAAAAGAAGGCCATCCCCGACTAATATTTTTCCACAAGCCAACACCATGTGGACCATTAACAGGCCTAGTACACCAACCACCTCATTCACAGCTGTATTTCACCTTTATCACTTGCCTCCAAAGAGTAGCCTTCTCCATTTGGGTCAATGGCAGTCATTTGGGTCATCCATCGCTTCAAAATATGCAACAAGTTTTTTCCTACGGTCAAGTCTATTTCATGTTTTGGCTGTTATACGTGTCAATTAGGAAAGCATACTAAGACATATTTTCCATCTAGAGTTGAGTCTAGTAGCAAATCATTATTTTCATTCATTCAGATATTCGGGGTCCATGTAGATGATTCTTCATGTATGACCTAAAATCTATCTATTTTAAAAGACAATTTTGAATTTGTTAATGTCTTTACTCATTTCTATAAGGAAACAAAAACTCAGTTTGGCATTAGGATTCAAATTTTTCGATCTGATAACGCACTTGAATTTGTTCACATTTACTTGACATAGCAAAGTCTCTACTCTTTCATATGCATGTTCCTAAAACCCATTGGATTGATGCTCTTCTTATGGCCTATTTTCTACCTAATAGGATGCCCTTCAAAGTCATATTTGAAAGCAATAGTAAGGTATTTGTCTCCACATTCCCCGCATGCTCGGTATCCGCTGGAATAAGAGAATACACTCGTGCCGGTGTTGTGTTCGCCTGATAAGTCCTCTGGGATATCTGATTGCTTCCTCGATTTTGACTCGAAGAAGGCGTACCCCTCTTTGGGGCGTAACGATCCCGAGCCATGTGATCTAATTGGCCATAGTTGTAGCAGTTACCCCAAATGACCGACACTCACTGCTATGCCGTTGGTGGCACCTGGTACAACGATCAACCAACTGGCTGGCTTGAGAACTCTGACATTCGGTATTCTAACGGTAATTTAAGCCCCTATTCCTCCTCTTCCACGATCTCTACTGAGATCCCGACTAAGAACTAGAAGTTACTGACCTCTTCTTCAGCTCCTGATCCACCTCGTCCTCTCGGATACCAGTCTCAATCAAAGTGACTTTATCCACCAAAACTAAGAACTCACGTATCTGAAGCATCCCCACCAACCTGCGAATATCGTTCCTCAGGCCCTTCTCGAATCTCCGAGTCTTCTCATACTCGCTCGAGATCAAACACAGCGCAAATCAAGATAGCTCTATATACCGACTAGGATACCCTTGCACTGACATACTTCCCTGAGTCAGAGCAGAAAACTCATCCACCTTCGTATCACGTATAGAAGTCAGGAAGTATCTGTCAAAGAACACCTCCTTGAAACGACTTCACGTCATCTCCATTGTACCGGCTCTCTGCCTCTCCAACAGTCTCATCGCAGTCAACCATCGACCAGCCTCCCAGATAGCTGGAAGGTAGCATAGAGCACTCGCTGCCTATCCGTGCAATGCAAGACTTCCAAGATCCTCTCAGTCTTCTCCACCCAGTCCTCTACTATCATTGGGTCATGTCCCCTAGAGAACGTTGGAGGATGTATGCGTGTGAACCTCTCAATGGTGCACCCTGCAACAATAGGAAAGTGTTCGCGTCTCCTGACACTCTGCTCGATTTCATGCAGAACCTACCTAGTCAGTCCTTGAGGCACAGTAAGAGACTCATCACTCGCAGTCTCCTCGGAGCCCCTTCCCAGGTCGTTATCCTTGGGCTCCATTCTGAAAGCACAATAGGAATCTTATCAATACTCTTACAACACGCACAGTTAACACAATTATCTATAACTAATCATGTTAACTATTCCCTGCCAGGTCCAAGTCTATCCTATCACACCAACACGAAAGTCATCAATGGGCTGCCCTACTTTTACTGAAATCGTCATTTGAGGAAAAACACAAAATATCGCCGACAAGTTCCGGTCTAGCAACGGAACAATACTCAACCAACTCTACCCACATTCAACATCCTATATGTAACAACCCGAAGAATAATGGTATTTAAATAATAAAAGAAAGGGGAATGGAAACCGAAAACAGAAGGAGGCAGTCGACTTCATCAATGACATTGCATTTTGGAAGGAATAAATTGAGAGAAATTTTCAGAACCTCGTCGACGAACACAGGGGATTCGTTGATGAGGGTATAAGAGGACCTCGTAGACGTACACAGGGGATTCGTTGACGAGGAAATACCGAGAGAGGTTTTGGGCAATCTGAATTTCGTCGACGAGGAGTGGATTTCGTCCCCAAAATTATTAAAGGACTCGTCGACAAGGCGATATGAATCCTGCAGTATAAATAAGGATTAAACGAAATTTTCAGTCATTTTTCCTACGTAGAATTTCTTACTTTCTCTCTCTACGATTCTTCCTCCTTCTCTCTTCGATTTCGAGTCGGATTTACACCAGACTGACAATCCGAAGCCACCACAATGCTCCTGGGGAAGTTCTCTCCCAATCTACTGGAGCGAATCGTTGGTGAAAGTAAGGTGGAAACCATCCTAAATCCAAGGTAAGGCTTTCTACTCAATATTTGGATTTTTGACAGTTGTAGAAAGTGTTATACACGTAGAAATACTAAACATTAATTATGGGAAATATTGTTTCTAGGGTGTTGAGTTGGGAACCCTGTGGGTGCGGGGCAGATTTCCTCAGGGGATTTTCAGGAATCAGGTAAAAGGATAAACCAAGCTAGTATTTTTATGAAAAATATGTATATTGTTATAGCATTTGGTTTCAGGAAAAATAAATATATGTATATATGATTTATATTTGGGAAAATACTGTTGAAAGTGATGATATGTTAAACTTATGAAAAAATTGTTTAGTGTGGCATGAGTAGAACTTAATATGAAATACTGTTTCTGGGAATGTGTTAATGATACAAATTTTCATAATGGAAAATCGGCGTATGGGCTGAGATTTTTATATGATTTGTTGGCCTACCAGCCGAGCTATGTGTATGATTTGCCAGTGTACAGGCTGTGCTATGGATATATTTTTCCGGCGTATGTGTCGTGCTATGGATATGATTTTCCAACGTACGGGCTGTGTTATGATATGATTTGCCAGCATACGGGCTGAGCTATGATAAAATGTGTAATACGGGCATACGAGCCGATGATTTTCATGATATATGTATATATGCAAAATGATATGATTGATCTGATAATTAATGATATGAGATATCCATGTATCACAATTTCAGTATATATTATATGATATCAGAACCTGGTTGGCTTGGTCTAGGCTAGCACTTGCACGGTATCGTTGCTATGTGTTCATGGTCTTCGTGATCATGATATTTGTGTTAACGCAACTGTATGGAGTGGTGTGAGATTGGATGGTCGATGTGGTTTTTTGAGAAGTGTGTGTGATCACCCCTGGTGTACGGACTAGGTCAGGCAGACCCATCAGACTTATATACTGTACTTTTGAATTGGCAATGGTAGGTCAACCATTGTCAGGTCCCACCTTCGGGCCACACAACCCAGTCATGTGGGGGTAATACATGACAATAGCCAACTAACCTACCATGAATGTTTTTGTGTTATTACTATTATATGAGATGATATATGTTTATGTAAATGCAGTATGTTCTGCCATGTTTTGATGATATATATGTTTTCCTAGATTTGACAAATAGTTACTAAATATGTTCTGTATGGTGTATGTATAACATGAAATACTCATGTTGCCACACACTGGTATTAGCTTATTTCCCTTATTGAGAGGTGTCTCACCCTTAAATTTTATAAACATTTAAGGAGCCCCAGATAGGAGAGCGGGAAAAGCCCCGCTGATCTAGGTGCTGTTTATCTGCCCTTTTTGAAGGGTAAGTTTTGTAGGGACAGTTAGATTTTGTGGGGAATGTCCCCAGATCTTATTTTTGGGATGTATATGTGAAAATACAGTAGATATAGTGAGTCTAGTATTTATAGTAATGTGATGGATGTTTTGTATTTATAATATTGTGATTATATGTTTCCTGCTGCTTAGGCTTCTGCTATATGTTCTAATGTATCCCTAGTACCCATGGGTCCAGGTGAACTATGATCTGCTGAGTTAAGATTTGTAATATTGGCTTTAGTATATAAATAATAATAATAATAAATGAAGAAATTAAGCAGGTCGCCACAGTTTTGTATTAGAGCCTAGGTTGCTAGGTTCTATAAACTTTAGAATGCATCGGAAACAATACCAGAGTTTAGGAAATGATTTGAGGTTTTATTATATGGTCTAGAGGCAAGACTTCCGTGGTAGTTTCTGTGTTTTTCGTGGGGTGATGATTTCAGGAAAACCATAGCAAGCTATTGTCGGGTTGTGTTCCGAGAATGTAGGACTGGGGATTAGAAATGAGTTGGAAATGTTAAGATAAGTGGTGAGGATAGGTGGGTAAAATATAAGGATAGGATTTCTGAGTTGCGTTTGTTATTTTTAGGATGGATCCAAGAGGAAATAATGTCCATGCGAGTGGCAATGATGGAGCAGGACCATCAGGTGCAGCTAGGACCGACTCTGACACGGTATTATGTAGTGTGGCTCAGCAGGTTATAGCTGAGATCGCTAGGTGCTCAAGGGAGTAGAGTGGTCCATCCGTAGGCCATGGTGCACTATATAGAAGTTTATGAAGATGAATCCTCCGACATTCTCAGGTGGAGTTGATCGTGCAGCCGCCGAGAACTGGATGCAAGAGACTGAGAAGGTCTTGGCTGTGTTGTAGTGTACTGAGGAGCAGAAGGTCCTCTTTGCCACCAATAAACTGACAGGAGAGGCCAAGAGGTGGTGGATTGCGGTGAGACTATTGGAGCAGCAGAGGGTGACTCCCATAGCCATGACATGGGACTGGTTTAAAAATTTGTTCTTTGATAGATATTTTCCAACTACGGTCAGGGAGGCTAAGGTAGAAGAGTTCCTAATTTTGAAGCAGAGACAGTTATCTGTCCAGTAGTATGCGGCGCATTTTATCGAGCTCTCTCGTTTCTCCCTATATATTGTTCCTGATGAAGTGAAGAAGGTGAGGCAGCTTGAAAGAGGCTTGAGATGGAGTATATTCAAGCAGGTGGTGGTGCTGTGGATCCAGGACTTTGCTGAATTAGTCGACAGAGCGGCCTTGGCAGAGATTGGTGAGCGTCTTGATCCAGAGGAGCAGGGACAGAGAAAGAGATCTGCATCTATGGGCTACCATCAAGGTCATAGGTCAGGTCAGCGGAGGAAAGGAAATCATGGCAGAGGGCGGAGGCAGGAGACGGGAGGACGCGAGGTGTAGACAGGGCAAGGTCCTCCAGTCTTTCAGACTTATGGTAGGAGACTCTGGGGAGAGTGTCGAGCTGGTGGTGTAGTGTGCTATTGCTGCGGTAGATCGGGGCACATGGTGTAAGACTGCCCTACCCCACCAGATGCAATTCCAGCTCCTAGACCATACTGGGGAGGTTATCAAGCACCACATGGGGGCCAGCAGAGGAATGCGGCTCCAGCCAAGGTGTTTACACTAACGCCGGGTGAGGCTAAGACGGCCGGTGACGTGGTGACAGGTATGGTTATTATGCTTTCTTTTAAAGTTATTGCATTGTTTTTTTCAGGAGCTACGCACTCTTTCATGTCTTAGAGGTGTGTTAAATTATGTGGGGTTGAAACACAATCATTAGATGTTGAATTGTTGGTATCTACACCGACTAGGTTAGCAGTGAGGTGTAGTAGGGTGCTCTGAGGTTGTCTAGTTGATGTTCAAGGAAAGATTTTGTTTGCTGATCTGATAGTGCAAGACATGCACGGGTTTGATGTTATATTTGGCATGGATTGGCTAGTGACTAATTTTTCCAGCATAGATTTTTTAGCATGAGAAGTGATATTCAGATCTCCAGAGGAAGCAGAATTCAAGTTCGTAGGGTGGCGAGTGCAATCCTCGCCTCAGCTAGTTTCAGCTATTCAAGCCAGAAGACTATTGCTGAGTGGTTGTTATGGGTTTGTGGCTATTGTGAAGGAGATGTCGAAGAATGAATTGAAACTTGCTAGCACGCCTATAGTAAAGGAGTTTACAGATGTTTTTCAAGATGAATTACCAGGCTTGCCACCCGATCATGAGGTAGATTTCCTTACTGATCTACCTTTCAGAACAGCGCCGATTTCTAAAGTACCTTATCGAATGGTGCCAGTAGAATTGACAGAATTGAAGAATCAGTTGCAAGATCTTCTTAATAAGGGCTTCATACGACCTAGTATATCTTCGTGGGGAACTTTAGTTTTATTTGTGAAAAAGAAAGACGGGACTATGAGGATGTGTATAGACTATAAGGAGATCAATAAAGTGACAATCAAGAACAAGTATCCTCTACCCCGTATCGACGACTTATTTGACCAGCTCCAGGGTACACGAGTGTATTCGAAGATTGACCTCAGATACGGCTACCATCAGGTAAAAGTGAAAGCAGAAGACATCTCGAAGACGGCCTTCAGGACCAAGTATGGGCATTATGAGTTTCTTGTTATGCCCTTTGGTTTGACAAATGCTCCTGCAGTATTTATGGACTTGATGAACAGGGTCTTCCACCAATACTTAGACCAGTTTTTTGTTGTTTTTATTGATGATGTACTGGTCTATTCGAGGAGCTATAAGGAGCATGAGACGCACTTGAGGCAGGTTTTGCAGACACTTCGGGAAAAGAAGTTGCACGCCAAGTTCAGTAAATTTGAATTCTGACTTGAGAAGGTCGTGTTCTTATGGCATGTTGTATCTAGAGACGGTATTTTTGTGGATCCTAGCAAGATTGAGGCGGTAGTGAATTTGGCTAGACTGAGAAATGTCCAAGAGATCAAGAGTTTCTTGGGGCTAGTTGGGTATTATCGTCGTTTTGTTAAGGGATTCTCAATTTTGTCAGGACCTTTGACACAACTGACGAGGAAGAATGTCAGATTTGAGTGGGATGATAGCTGTGAGTAAAGTTTTCAAGAACTGAAGCAAAGATTTGTCACAACATCAGTATTGATTATCCCATCAGGGGGTGAGGGGTATGTCATTTACAGTGATGCATCCTTGAAGAGACTTGGTTGTGTATTGATGAAGCATGGTAGGGTAGTGGCGTATGTGTCTAGGCAGTTGAAAGAATATGAAAAAAACTACCCTACACATGATCTTGAATTGGCTGCAGTGGTACAAGCATTGAAAATTTGGAGTCATTACCTATACGGCGAGCAGTGTGAGATTTTCTTGGACCACAAGAGCTTAAAGTATTTCTTCACACAGAATGAACTGAATATGAAGTAGAGAAAGTGGTTGGAGCTGATTAAGGATTTTGATTGTACCATCAGTTATCACCCAAAGAAAGCAAACGTGGTAGCTGATGCATTGAGCATAAAATCTAGGGAACCAGTGTTGGCAGCTATGGAGATCCAGTATCCAATCATGATGCATCTAGAGAGACTCGGCATAGAGTTGGTAGAGAGTGATACTCCAGTGTGTATTTCCAGCCTAGTAGTACAACCTACTCTACAAGAAAGAATTAAACCCGCTCAGAAGAAAGATCCAGAATTTGCAGAGGTGATAGTAGATAGAGTACAGAGTGGTCAGGGGGAGCAATTCAGTATTGTAGATGACGAACCTTTGCGGTTCCGTACCAGATTTGTGTTCTTGCCGATACAGATATCAAGAAGGCTATTTTAGAAGAGGCTCACAGATCTTCGTATACATTTCATCCCGGAAGTACGAAGATGTATAGAGATCTGCGAGAGTTGTATTGGTGGAGTGGTATGAAGAGAGAGATCACTGAGTATGTAGCCCAGTGTTTGACGTGCCAGTAGGTAAAAGTTGAGCACCAGAGGCCAGCAGGGCAGTTGTAGCCATTATTTATCCCATAGTGGAAGTGGGATCATATATCTATGGACTTTGTGTTAGGATTGCCGACAGCATTACATGGCCAGAATGCTATCTGGGTGATTGTTGACCGTTTGGCTAAGACTGCCCAATTTTTACCTACCAAGATCAGCTATTCCCTCAACTGTTTAACGGAGATCTACATCTAGGAGATAGTTCATTCTCATGGGGTGCCAGTATCGATTGTGTCAGATCGAGACCTGCGTTTTACATTGCGTTTTTGGAAGAGCTTGCAAGGAGCTCTAGGGTCTCAGTTATCATTTAGAACAGCATTCCATCCGCAGTCAGATGGGTAGACTGAGAGGACAATACAGACATTAGAGGATATATTTCGTGCGTGTGTATTGTATTTTGTAGTTGGACTCAGTTCATGCCACTATTAGAGTTCGCGTATAATAACAGTTACCAGTCCAGCATTGGCATGGCACCGTTTAAGGCTTTATACGGTAGGAGATGTCGTTCTCCTCTATTTTGGGATGAAGTGGGTGAGCGGCGAGTAGTGGGGCCAGAGCTTGTGCAGCAAGCGTGTGATAAAGTTTGGCTTATCAAGGACAAGATCAGTACAGCTCAGAGCCGACAGAAAAGTTACGCTGATAATCGCAGCATGAATCTGGAATTTGATGTGGGTAATCATGTGCTTTTGAAGATAGCTCCGATGAAAGGGGTTATGCGATTTGGGAAGAAGGGTAAACTTAGTCCTAGGTTTATCAGTCCATTTGAGATTCTAGATAAAGTGGGACCGGTAGCCTACAAGCTAGCTTTGCTACCCGTGTTTTTCAGGATCCATGACGTATTCCATGTTGTGATGTTGAGGAAATACGTCCCAGATCCTTCTTATATCATCAGTTATAATGAATTAGAACTTAGTGATTCACTGATTTATGAAGAGGTACCAGTATAGATTCTGGATATAAAAGTACAAGAGCTATGTAACAAGAAGATTCCTCAGGTAAAATTTTTGTGGAGGAATCATGCGGCAGAAGAGGCTTTTTGGGAGTCTGAGGAGCAGATGAGGCAGAATTATCCACATCTATTCCAAGAAGTTTGATTTGGTAAAATGTAAGTAGTATTTCTTTTGCAGGTACATGTAATGGTTTAATTAGTGTAGTATTTTAGTTTTAGGATACTTTTTCTTTTGTATATGTAATCTCCCATGAATCGGAATGTAACCCCGGTATTCCTCCACCATAAGTAAGGGTAGGTAATAAAATAAGTAGACCCATTTTTTTGTTAAGGGACGACGAGTTACGTGAATAGTAAATTTCGAGGACGAAATTTTATAAGGAGGGGAGAATGTAACGACCTGAAGAATAATGGTATTTAAATAATAAAAGAAAGGGGAACGGAAACCAAAAACAAAAGGAGGCAGTAGACTTCATCAACGACATTGCATTTTGGAAGGAATAAACCGAGAGAAATTTTCAGAACCTCGTCAACGAACACAGGGGATTCGTCGACGAGGGTATAAGAGGACCTCGTCGATGAACATAGGGGATTCGTCGACGAGGGTATAAAAGGACCTAGTTAATGAACACAGGGGATTCATCGACGAGGGTATAAGAGGACCTCGTTGACGTACACAGGGGATTCATCGACGAGGAAATACCGAGAGAGGTTTTGGACAATCTAAATTTCATCGACGAGGAGTGGATTTTGTCGACGAAATTATTGAAGGACTCATCGACGAGGTGGCGTGGCTCGTCGAAGAATCCTACAGTATAAATAAGGATTAAACGAAATTTTCAGTCATTTTTCCTGCGCAGAATTTCCCTCTCTCTCTCTCTCTCTCTCTCTCTTTACGGTTCTTCCTCTTTCTCTCTTCTATTTTAAGTAGGATTTATGCCGGATCGACAATCCGAAGTCACCACGACGCTCCTAGGGAAGTTCTCTCCAAATCTGCTAAAGATTTACATCGCATTTTTGGAAGAGCTTGCAAGAAGCTCTATGGTCTTAGTTATCGTTTAGCACGGCATTCCATCCGCAGTCTGAGGAGCAGACTGAGAGGACGATACAGACATTTAAGGATATGTTTCGTGCGTGTGTATTAGATTTTAGGGGTAGTTGGACTCAGTTCATGTCGCTGGTAGAGTTCGCGTATAATAACAGTTACCAGTGCAGCATTGGCATGACACCATTTGAGGCTTTATACGGTAGGAGATGTCGTTCTCCTCTATTTTGGGATGAAGTGGGTGAGCGGCGTGTAGTGGGGCCAGAGCTTGTGCAGCAAGCGTGTGATAAAGTTTGGCTTATCAGGGACAGGATTAGTGAAACTCAGAGCCGATAGAAAAGTTACGCTGATAATAGCTGCAGAAATCTGGAATTTGATGTGGGTAATCATGTTTTTTTGAAGATAGCTCCAATGAAAAGGGTTATGCGATTTGAGAAGAAGGGTAAACTTAGTCCTAGGTTTATTGGTCCATTTGAGATTCTAGATAAAGTGGGACCGGTAGCCTACAGGTTAGCTTTGCCACCTGTGTTGTCCAGGATCCACGACGTATTCCATGTTGCGATGTTGAGGAAATATGTCCCAGATCCTTCTCATATCATTAGTTATGATGAATTAGAACTTAGTGATTCACTGATTTATGAAGAGGTACCAGTACAAATTCTGGATAGAAAAGTACAAGAGCTATGTAACAAGAAGATTCCTCAGGTAAAAGTTTCGTGGAGGAATCATGCGGTAGAAGAGGCTTCTTGGGAGTCTGAGGAGCAGATGAGGCAGAATTATCCGCATCTATTCCAAGAAGTTTGATTCGGTAAAATGTAAGTAGTATTTCTTTTGCAGGTACATGTAATGATTTAATTAGTGTAGTGTTTTAGTTTTGGGAGAATTTTTATTTTGTATATGTAATCTCCCATGACTCGGAATGTAACCACGGTATTCCTCCACCATAAGTAAGGGTAGGTAATAAAATAAGTTGACCCTTTTCTTGTTAAGGGATGATGAGTTGGTGAATAGTAAATTTCGAGGACGAAATTTTATAAGGAGGGGAGAATGTAACGACCTGAAGAATAATGGTATTTAAATAATAAAAGAAAGGGGAATGGAAACCAGAAACAGAAGGAGGCAGTCGACTTCGTCGATGACATTGCATTTTGGAAGGAATAAATCGAGAGAAATTTTCAGAACCTTGTCGACGAACACAGGGGATTCGTTGACGAGGGTATAAGAGGACCTCATTGACGAACACAGGGGATTCATCGATGAGGGTATAAAAGGACCTCGTCGATGAACACAAGGGATTCGTCCCCAAGAGGACCTCGTCGATGTACACAGGGGATTCATCGACGAGGAAATACGGAGAGAGGTTTTGGGCAATCTGAATTTCGTCGACGAGGAGTGGATTTCATCAATGAAATTATTGAAGGACTCGTGGACGAGGTGACGTGGCTCATCGACGAATCCTGCAGTATAAATAAGGATTAAACGAAAATTTCAGTCATTTTTCCTGCGCAGAATTTCCCACTCTCTTTCTCTACAGTTCTTCCTTTTTCTCTCTTCGATTTCGAGTCAGATTTACGCCGGATCGACAATCCGAAGCCACCACGACGCTCCTGGGGAAGCTCTCTCCAAATCTGCTGGAGCGGATCGTTGGTGAAAGTAAGGTGAAAGCCATAGCTATCCCAAATCCAGGATAAGGCTTTCTGCTCAATATTTGGATTTTTGACAGTTGTAGAAAGTGTTATACACGTAGAAATATTGAACTTTAATTCTGAGAAATGTTGTTTCCAGGGTGTTGAGTTGGGAACCCAGCGGGTGCGGGGCAGATTTTCTTAGGGGTTTTTCAGGAATCATGTAGGGAGATAAACTAAGCTAGTATTTTTATAAAAAATATGTATATTGTTATAGCATTTGGTTTCAGGAAAAATAAATATATGTATATATGAGTTATATTTTGGAAAATACTGTTGAAAGTGATGATATGTTAAACTTATGAAAAACTTGTTTAGTGTGGCATGAGTAGAACTTAATATGAAATATTGTTTTTGGAAATATGTTAATGATACGGATTTTCATAATGAAAAATCGGCGTATGGGCCGAGATTTTTATATGATTTTTCGGCGTACGGGTTGAGCTATGTGTATGATTTGCCAACATACAGGTTGTGCTATGGATATATTTTGCCGACGTAAGGGCTGAGTTATGATAAAATGTGTAATATGGGCGTACGGGCCGATGATTTTCATGATATATGTATATATGCAAAATGATATGATTGATCTGATAATTAATGATATGAGATATCCATATATCACAATTTCAGTATATATTATATGATATCAGAACCTGGTTGGCTTGGTCTAGGCTAGCACTTGCATAGTACTGTTGCTATGTGTCCATGGTCTTCGTGATCATGATATTTGTGTTAACGCCGCTATATGGAGTGGTGTGAGATTGGATGGTCGATGTGGTTTCTTAAGAAGTGTGTGTGATCGCCCCTGGTGTACGGACTAGGTCAGGTAGACCCATCAGACTTACAGACTGTACTTTTGACTTGACAGTGGTAGGCCAACCATTGTCGGGTCCCGCCTTCGGGCCACAAAATCCAGTCACATGGGGGTAATACATGACAACAGCCAGCTAACCTACCATGAATGTTTATGTGTTATTACTATTATATGAGATGATATATGTTTATGTAAATGCAGTATGTTCTGCCATATTTTGATGATATATATGTTTCCTAGATTTGACAAACAGTTACTAAATATGTTCTGTATGGTGTATGTATAACACGAAATACTCATGTTCCCACACACTGGTATTAGTTTATTTCCCTTACTGAGAGGTGTCTCACCCCTAAATTTTATTAACGTTTCTAGAGCCCCAGATAGGAGAGCAAGAAAAGCCCCGTTGATCTAGGTGCTGTTTATCTGCCCTTTTTGAAGGGCAAGTTATGTAGGGACAGTTAGATTTTGTGGGGATTGTCCCTAGATCTTTTTTTTTGGATGTATATATGGAAATACAGTGGATATAGTGACTTTGGTATTTATAATAATGTGATGGATATTTTGTATTTATAATATTGTGATTATATGTTTCTTACTACTTAGGCTTCTACTATATCTTCTGATGTATCCCTGGTACCCATGGGTCCAGGTGGACTATGATCTGCTGAGCTGAGATTTGTAATGTTGGCTTTAGTATATAAAAAGAAAATAAGGAAATTAATCAGGTCGCCACACTATACTCTAGTATGTACTCACAGCTATGCCTAACCAAGTCTACAAGACCTAACAACCTGGTTAGCTCCGATACCAAGCTATCACGCCCCGAACCCGAAAATGGGACCCAGGGGTGAAAATGTAACCCAACGTGTCCCTGTATCCAACAAATCATCCAAAGATATAGTACAATGAATGAGGGTCCGACCCCGTGGGGTTCCCAGGCACCCTATACACATCCATATAAAACTAAATATACGCAGCGGGAAAAGGTCATTCTATACATAATCTGTACCATACCAAAGTCTATATAAAGGTGTTCAAGCACTATAACACAGAACATCAACCCAGTTATCAACCATACCCCAAAATGACAACCCAAGAACAAAATTCCTAGCATTTACCCAAGCGCTATCTGCAGTACACCAACCACTACACTCCTACACCAAGAAGCTAACTCTGGTTACCCGAAGGACCTGAAAATATGTACGTACAGTAGGGGTGAGACACCTCTCAGTAATGAAGAATACAGGTTATATCAGTGTGTGGCATTTGAGTGTCATCATAATACACAACACATACACAATTAAATGCAGTTCTAGTACTGGTTTCGCAACAGTGCACACAAGCACACATACACATGATCAAGCAACCCAGTGTTGTCACACCCTTCGGCCCAAAGCCGGCCCGCTATACCTGACGTCAGCCCATAGCCAACTCACGATACACGGTATCACCGGCACATGGCTAGTCCCAAACTCACATGGCATCGTACCGGCACAAACTGGTGGATCCACACCCTTTGATGATCAGCCAATAAGGCTCACGCCCTCGGATATAGAGTCGGTCACTCTTGCTAAACATGGCCTAGTGATTTCGGACACCCACAAATATAGAGCCATACACTCTCAATACCTGGAACAACTCAAAACCTAGTTCCAATTGCATTCTACAAAACACAACTATGCATGCTCATTAACCAAACATACCACACCCATTTGGTAATCTAAAATCATGGTTTTCCAAACATATACAGTTTAAATAAAGTCAAGGCACGGTTATCCCTATTACACAGTATAAATCATCATATACATACGGTTTTCCAACAAAACCAGGGATGCAACCCAATACCCCCTTTTTCCCAAAATTGTAATCATAAAAAACCCGTAGTTTTACCCGTTATATCCCCCCAAATGAGTAACCAAAGCGCACATAGAACTGTGGACCACAGTTCCACCAAATCTGATTTCAAAAATAACCGACATAAACTGAATCTCCTTTCCTTTTCCCTAAATGGCAAATCCCGAACTCCAAGACCCCTAAACAAAGAACTGAGTTCCCAAACCTACAACGTACAGTACATAATATACTCATGACTCTATTCTCTAAAAAACTATTGGAATAGAAATGAAAATCGAACCTTACCTCGATTTTATGCCAAAACCCGAAAATAGCCAAACCAAAAATCTGATCCGTAGAACTTGTAGAGAATCCTTCCACGATAATCATGGTAACTTCGGATTAACGATTCTCACGACGAACGGCGAAGAAATCTAAAGAGATGGAGAGTAGGTTGAGTTTCTAGAGAGATAGAGAGAGAAAATTAGATTTCTTAGCTGGGAAGTAATGAAAATATCTATTTATAGCCCTTTGACCCGACCACTTCTCGTCGACGAATGGCGTCCTCATCGACGAGACCATATAGACAACTCGTCGATGAGACGATGGCCTCGTCGATGAGCCTGGGATTTTTGATTTTTCCGAAACTCGTCGACTTCTCCTTGTTGACAAGCCTCTGAATTTGTTGCACTCCCAAAAACCTCTCGGCTTCTCCTCATCGACAAACCCCTGCACCTCATCGACGAGAAATGTAAGGCCTTCGTCGACAAACTCTTGCTTCATCGACGAAGCCTGTTTAATTACCATCTCGCCCCTCTCTTAATTAATTAAACCCACCTATCACGGTTCGGGTTCTTACACTAAGGAAGCAATAGTTTAACATGATTAGGTAATTTGTTTAAGTACCCATTCTTCCTTGAGTCCTAAGGGGTTGGTTTTCTTAACTACCAATTCTAACTTCCTTGCTTTGCCTCTAGCACCTCTAAAAGGGCAAGAAAAACAAATGACTTTTTCTTTCACAATACAAGCAAGTTTTGTTTGCATGTGAAGGTTTTGCCCTATTAATTCTATTTTTACTTGATAAGGCGTAGCCATGTGATTTATAAGAGGAACCGTAACTTAAATTCTTTTTGTAAAGATGATTTCTTTTTACTCCTAAGAATTTATTGGGGTTTTCCTTTCCTTGTGTGAATTTGTCAATAGTTTTACTATGATCTTCATCTTTCTTTTTCAAGAGAATATTTTCTTTTAAAAATTTTCAATCTAATTTTTCAAATTTCACACTTCTTGAAAAATTTCATGGTCTTTTTTAGCATTTGAGGTAAATAAAGACAAGGTTCCCTTAGTCTGCATTTTGACAATTTTTCTCTAGATTTTTGTTCTTTCTTTTGATCACAACTAATTCATCATATATTTTAGTGCATATGATCCTAAATTCATTAAAAGAGGGAGCATAATCATCCTCATCAAAACTTATTTCCTCTTATTCGTCAACCATGAAGCAAGAATGTGGTTCATTTTCATCATCGGTGGATAATCCATCAATTTCATCCCAAGTAGCAACATTTATGGCATTATGATCCCCATTTTAAAAATTCCCTTCGTTTTTATTTAGAGATCTATTTACCATGTCATGCCCGGTGTAATATCAATCACAGCATTCAATGTTGTTATTGCTTGACTCTTCTCTTCCTATTTGTTGCCTTCTCTTACTTAAGAGTTTCTTAAGTTTTCTTGTGAAGAATGCAATATCATCCTTACAATCTTCATTTATGTGACAACCCGAATAAAATGGAATTTAAATAAGAAGGGGAAAAGAAGATTTCCAGAGGACTTGTCGACGAATTCAGGAATTTCATCGACGAGAGTAGAAGAAAATTCGTCAACGAAGACTGAATTTTGTCGACGAAGAAATACCGAGAGAGGTTTTGGAGCCGACTGAATTTCGTCGACGAGCACTGAATTTCGTCGACGAAATTAATGAAGGATTCGTCAACGAATGATGTGGCTCGTCGACGAATCCAGTTCTATAAATAGAAAAATCCGGATTTTAACTTCATTATTAAGCAAGCTTCCTTCTCTCTCTCTCCCCCTTTGGCCCTCTCTCTCTCTCTTCAATTTTGGGCCATATATATGCCGGATCGACAATCCAAAGTCACCATGACGCTCTTGGGGAAGTTCTCTCCAAATCTGCCGGAGCGGATCGTTGGTGAAAGCCAGTTTAAAATCATCCCTGAGTTGAGGTAAGGCTTTTAACCCAAATTTGGTCTTGTGATAGTTATAGGAAATCATATACATGAGAAAATACTGAGGTTTAATACTGGAAATTTTCAGTTTCAGGGTATTGATCAGGAAATCCTACGGGGGTTAGACTAGGATATTTTAGGGGCTTTCTCAGTAGTCAGGTAAGGGAATGAATTAAAGCAGTTATTTTCCATGCAAATTATTATTAATTATGAGTAAATCTATTTTAGAAAAGCATATGTTATATTTGTTTATTAAGGATGAAAGGTACGTTTGGGAAAATACTACTATGATGATTAAAATGTATATGTATGTATGAGATGCCTGAAAACTACGATTTGAGAATATGAAGTATGAATTTTAACAGCACATGTGTGGCATGAATATTATTTTACGTGAAATGTATTATGATATGAAAGAGTAAAACATGTTTTCAGGTATTATGAAAAGATGAGTTATGTTATGATGATTTTGACGAATACATGATAAATAAATACCTAAAACGATTCTAGCGCGAGACCATGTATTTATATTATCGACATGAGACCGTATTTATATTATTGGCGCGAGGCTGTATTTATGTTATCGGCGCAAGGCCGTATTTATGTTATTGGCGCGAGGTCGTATGTATGATTTCGGCACGAGGCCGTATTTATGAAATTTTGAAAGATGCTATATTACCATGTACTATATGTTATCAGAACCCGGATGTTAGTTTAGTTCAGTTCAGGAGCTCGGTACCGTAGTCATGCGTAGATCAGATATCTACGTTCAAATTAGTGCTAACCATCCCACAAGGGGATAAGAGATGGATAGTCGATGTGGCTTTTAGTAGAGTGTGGACGTTCACCTGGCAGTTCGGACCAGGGTGTGGCGGGGTCATCGTACTTTCAGACATATTTGACTCAGCAGTGGTCGGCCAGCCATTGTCGGGTCCCGCCTTCGGGCTGCACAATCCGTCATGGGGGGTAATACATGACATTAACTAACTATTCATCCTGGGTATGTCTTCAGTATTATCAGTTATAACAGATGTTTTATGTAAGTTATGATTTATAAATAAATATGAAAGTACATGAGAATTTAGTGTGTTATGATGAATGTTTACCGATATGTGTAATGTACTGTATATGTATAATTGCATTAAATGTTCATATTGCCGCACAGGTGTATTTAGTTTATTTTTCCTTACTGAGATGTGTCTCACCCCCAATATTAATTAATTTTTCAAGAGACCCTGAGCGACCGGCAGGTCGTGGCCGCCGTTGAATAGTGATATTACCCCGTTATAAGGGTAAGATTTTGTACTAGGATCAGGATTACTTTATGTTTGATCCTAGAGTTATTTTGATGTTTTTGGAGGATGTATAAAAGTACAGCTTTATGATGTTGTAGTAAACTCTAGTGTTATGTTTTATGGATGAATGATTTAGATTTTATGCTTGCTGCTGCTTAGGTTTCCGCTGTGATTGACAAGTGTCCCCGTTACCCACGGGTTCGGGTTAACCATTTTATTTTTTATGTTATATTTTATTTGAGGTCGTTAAATTGTCTTGGTGAGTAGCACTAGATGAATCTAAGGCAAGACCTATTTCTTTCTTAGGCTTATCTAGATTTCTTGTTTCTTCAATGGTCATTAATGACTCAGGTAAAGTTTGGAGAACTTTTTGAATGTAATCTTACAATGAATAAGTTCTACCAAGTGTTCTTAATTTGTTTATAAGATGTGTGAACCGAGCAATCATAGATGCTGCAATGACCCGAAATTTAAATAATAAGAAAATATAATGACTAAAGTGGATTAAAGGAAAATAAGGGATAAAGGAAAGAAATTAGGAGAAAATAACAAGCCTCGCCGACGAATGTCCTGTACTCATCGACAAGTGTGATTCTAAGTTCGTCGGCGAAGTTTGCTTCTCGTTGACGAAGAAATCCCGAGAGAGAATTTTGGAACTCTAAATTTCATCGACGAAGGTATCTTCTCATGGATGAAGTTTCAATAGCACTTCGTCAATGAATCGACGTGTCTCGTCGACGAAGCTCTGCCTATAAATTGAAATTGCGATACCCCATTGATGAAAGGTTTAAAAGGCCAAATGTTACTACCCATATCAACAAGGTGCACATTTCTTTTCGGGAGCTTTCTCCTAAGAACTTCATAGTTAAGCGTGCTTGGCATGGAACAATCTTGGGATGGGTGACCTTCTAGGAAGTTTTCTTAGGAAGTGTATGAGTGAGGACAAAACACACTGAAAAGGACACGTGTTAGTCTGTGGGGCTAATCATTAGTCTGATAAGGCCCGCCCCTTATTGTCTGGTCCAAGTGGAGGAGTAGAGATGCAGTGCTCCCTGACAGACCCAAGTTGGGGCGTTACAAATGGTATCAGAGCCAACACCTAGCCGGAAGTGTGATGAGATTCACTTCGCCTGGGTTTGGAAATGTGGGTTCACAACGAGGACATCATTCTATAAGTGGGGGAGAATGTGATACCTCATGGATGAAAGACTTAAAAGACTGGAAGTTACTACCCATATCAATAAGGTGCACCTTTCTTTTCGGGACCTTTCCCATAAGAACTCCATAGTTAAGCGTGCTTGGCTTGGAGCAATCTTAGGATGGGTGACCTTCTGGAAAGTTTTCTCAGGATGTGTATGAGTGAGGACAAAATACACTGAAAAGGACATGTGTTAGTCTGTGGGGCTAGTCATTAGTCTGATAAGGCCCGCCTTTTGTTGTCTGGTCCAGGTGGAGGAGTAGAAACGTAGTGCTCCCTACTAGACTCAAGTTAGGGCGTTATAGAAATTCTTTCATTTTTCAGCATGAAAACTTGGCAAATTTTCCTTCTCTCTCTAGAAAACGACCTCTCAACCTTCTCTCTTTGATTTCAGGCCAGATTTGACATGGTTTGACGATCCAGAACTGCCACGAGGTTCATGGGATCATTCTCTTCAAGGCTGTAGGAGCTTATCGTTGGGTTGTGAGGTTTGGGAAACATCCCAAAATCAGGGTAAGTTAGTTAGTTTGGGATTTTCTTAAGGAATGTTGTTATTTGGAGTCTAGGAAGTAGTAAATAAGTAATTTCCTTAAGATTTAAGTTAATTGGAATTTATTTTAATTAAGTTAGGATTTTTGGATTCAGCGTCCAGGTGAATGCCATGTGGGTATCAGTTTGGAGATCCTACAGGTGTAGTTGAAAGTCAGGTAAGGTGGAAATTTATATATTAAATCAGGTTTTTCATGAATTAAAAATGGATTAAGTGTTATTTATGTACATATGTTTATACGTGGGTTTAGAATGCTAGCTATAAAATTTATGTTTTCTGAGCCTAAGGATGTTTATATAGTTATGTATATGTGAAAGTAAACGAATGAAAGTGGAAAGGAATTTTCTAAGAAATTAAGTAAGAAATGAAATGTAATTTCAGTATATCAATGTTAATTATAGGTTGGCTTATTTTGTAAGGAATGTATATGAATTTTACTGTAAAATTGTGTGGCATGAGATTCTGTGTGAATATATGTTAACACTATGAGATGCAAGTCAAGTAAAGCTTTATGAATAAAAATGATATGGACAATGTTGCTTATGTATGTTAAATGCAACCATGTAAATGTAAGACAGCTGAAAGACAACCATGTTAGCAGATTCTAGCGCATTTCTATATGGAAACTAACTGTAGCAGATTCTAGCGCATATCTATGTGGAAACTAACTGATGATGGCTAAAGACCAGCTATACTATAAAGGAATGAAATGAAAATGTTATGCAATGAAATGACAATGGAATGACAATGCAATGAAAAGAAATGTGAAACATGAACGATGCGAATGGGAAAGAGTTACTTAAAGTGAAACGAAATGCAAAGTTAAGCTATGAACATGAATAAATATGTATGAATGAATAATGGTAGAAAGATTGATGTATCATGATATTAGAAGTATGTATATACGTAGAATGACTCACTTTTAAAAATGAGTAGCATTAGGGCAATCCCAAGTATAGGAGCTGCGTCGTGCAATAATTAGCTCAAATAGGCCAGATCGTCTCCACACAAAAAAAAAAAAAAAACAAATTTTACTGAACATGGTTTAGATTCAAAATTTTGGATTTTTGGAAAACTTGTGATGAAATTAAAATGACACAAAACCTAAACTATGAACCTAACACGCATAAACAATAAAATAAATACAATGAAATTAAATAACCCAAATAACTATGCCAACCCATTATAATCCATTTAATAACTCAACAAAAATAACTAGACTCCAACTCAACACAATAATGGCTTGAATAAAATAAATAGATCCAACAATGTCTAAAAATAAACTAAACTTAACAATGGTTCAACTAAAAATGAACTTGATCTAGCAATATCTTAAACATAAACAAACCTCACACTAACATAAACAAAAATATCCAATCCAATAATCAACTCAACCAAATATTAGAATAAGGGACAAAAAGTAAATAAACAGTTAAGAATTATTTAAAAATGAAATATAATAACACACTAATTAACTTAAACAAACATTTAGTTCCAACACTAATTTCAAATAAAAGCAAGCTAAACTCAACAATAAATATAACTCAAACAAGATTCAATGACTCTAAGTAAAAAATACAAGTTGACTTCCATGATAAAAATACCCAAATAAAATTTCATTCCAACACTGATTTTAAATGAAAAATAAACTGAACTTAATAATAAGAATAACCCAAATAAATATTTAATTTCAAGGAGAGAGAGAGAGAGAGAGAGAGAGAGAGAGAGAGAGAGAGAGAGAGAGAGAGAGAGAGCCATAGGCTAGAGGAGTGAAGAGAGTTGCAGCAACTACCTCTTCCTTTTCCTTTGTTGTGGTGCACACCCCAGGAAAAGAAGACCCAAAAAATATATAACCTTCCAGCCCCCAGTTTCTCTTCTAAAAAAACATTTTAAAACCCTAGCCTTCTAATTTTTACAATAAATGCCCCCCCCCCCCACCCCCTAGTCTTGCTTCCCTTCCTTTTGGACCTAGCGCACATCCCCAGCTGTGTCACTTGCATGGCCGGGTCACATCATGACCCAGCCCGCTTCATTTTTTTTCTTTTCTTGTTTCTTCTCTTTTCTTTTTTCTTTGTTCCACCGCCAAATTTGACCTTTTTAGAGCCGGTTTCTCACAAAACTCGAAACATGAAAGTTATAGATAATCCTTTCTTCTTTCTCTAAAAATTTGAATTGTCTCGATCAGAACTCGGACGGAAAGGTTATGCCCCAAATACAAACAAGTATTGGTTTTGGTTCCTAAGACTTTTGCTGCGATAAAAAACTATCAAAAATTCGTAAATTGCACAATAAAATTCAAGAATGATAATTTTGGTACTCTATTAAAATATTGGACAAATTTGAACATTTAATTAAAAATATAAGTCGTAAAGAACAAATTAAAGTATCCAATTGCGCAGTTTTGGCGTGTAATCACACCCCAAAACTAACGTTTTGCTAGTCCCTAACAAATAATGTAAATGCAATCAAACCATGGGAAAAACATTAAATTTCAATACTTAAGAAAATTACATGCCATGAAATATGCTTAATGAGTTTAGGAACACAGGTTACAAATTAATCCAAGTTACGTCTCAACTGGAAAATTTATACACCATTTAGTAAAACAACCAAGGTAATGGAGTGTAACAAAGCTTACGTGTACAAGAGAGGATCAGAGTTCTAAGATTGACCACCAGCAAACATTAACGGTTTCAAACACAATCAATTAGTCTGAGACAACCGCACGGTCTTACTCTAATTCAAAACCATTGTTCTGATGGCTTTCACACTATTACACTTTAAAAGACACCCATTTTTTTTTATTAGTTAGGACCCCCGTAGTAAGTAGCCGTTTCCAGTGCATGAATGTATAAAGGTGGCTTTCACATTACTACACTTTAAAAGGTACCCACTTTTTTTGTTTAGTTGGAGCCCCGGTAATAGGTAGTCCTTTCCAATAAACAATTGTTTCCCTTTTTTTTTTTGTTTTTTTTTCTTCTCTCTGCAACTAATCCCTGACTTGTTTCTTATTTTCATTTGCTTCAAACTTTTTCTCTTTTTTTTTTTTTAAAAAAAAAAAAACCAATAGGATATGATTCATTAGAGTCCCAAACAACTGAAGTATATATCAACCAGAAATTGTGTAATGTAGTCTTTCTAAGTCTTCTAATCTGTGTAGTGTGTGTAGCAAGACTCTCAACATCCTTCTTTTGGTTACAACTAAATGAAATGGATAAAACTCTATTTTGATTCAAACTTTTATTGCACTACATTCTACTTGTTCCATATCCTCAAAAAGAAAAAAAAGGAAAAAAAAAAATTTGGGCATGTAACGTTCACAAATAAGGAATTCAGCATGCTCTGAACTCAATACCAGTATTTCCCAAAAGGTGGGCCTAACCAACATGCAAACATCTATAATATGCAAATATCACATTAAAACTCATTAGGTGGAAGCACACTATTGCACATGCAAATTCTCTCTCTCCCCCCCCCCACTAAAATGAAACATTGTCCTCAATGTGAAAGCATAGGGGAAATGGGAAAAGATATTCATGGGGAAACAAACCAACATAAAAAAAAAAAAAAAAACAATAGAGAGTCACAACCAACAAACATAGTAGAAAAAGAAAAGAAAGATGCAAATAAGAATAAATAAAACAAAAAGAAAAAGAAAAGAGTAAATGAGAAAGGTCAGAGGACTCTCCTAGGGTCTTGCAGAAGCAAAACCTCCTCATGTGGATCGAATGGAGTCATGAAGGGCTTGAGACACTGGCCATTGACTGTGAAGTTGTTGTCATTCTTTGGATCTAAAATTTCTACCACGTCATGGGAATGAACTTTTTCAAAGATGTACGGACCACCCTACCGAGACTTTAATTTCCTAGGAAACAGATGCAATATGGAGTCATAGAGAAGCACTTGCTGAGTAGGGAAAAGTTGTTTGTCTTTGATTTTTTTGTCATGCAGCAACTTCATCCGCTCCTTTGCTAAGCGGGCATTGTCGTAAGCTTCCCTCCTAGACTCTTCAAGCTCACATACCTGTAGGAAGACATCCCTAAATTCATCTTGAATGTAGTTCGATAGGCCCAGAGTGCATCAAAAAGTTTTTCTGACTAGTCTTTTCGATTAGGATGCACCATTTTCTCAAGTATGATTTTGATCTCTCTATTGGCCAACTCAGCTTGACCATTAGTCTGATGATGATATGGAGTAGAGACCTTATGGGTCACTCCATATTTTGCATGAGTTTCTCAAACGGTTTGTTACAAAAGTGCAACCCTCGATCACTAATGATAGCCTTGGGTATACCAAAATGTGCAAATAACTCCTTGAGAAAACGGATAACAACCCTGTGGTCATTTGTTCTACAAGGTATAGCTTCTACCCATTTTGAGACATAATCCACAATAACTAAAATGTAAGAATACCCAAAAGAGTTTGGGAATGGTCCTATAAAATTAATACCCCAATAGTAAAAAATGTCAAGAGTTGATATGGGGGACATAGGCATTTCATTCTTGGCAATAATTTTTCCTAACTTTTGATAGGCCTCACATGCTTTACAAAAATTTTCAACATCTTTAAACATGGTAGGCCAGTAGAGTCCACTTTGTAATATTTTTGAAATAGTTTTCTTGGAAGCAAAGTGGCCTCCACATGTCCCACCGTGGCAAAAATGCATCATGGAATTAAATTCGTCATCTGGAACACATCTACGCACCAACTGGTCAGAACAATATTTGAACAGGTATGCATTATCAAAATAATAATGTCTTACCTCAACTAAGAACTTACGTTTGTCCTGGGTGAGCCAATGGTCTGGAATTCGGTTAGTGACAAGGTAGTTCACAATATCAGCAAACCAAGGAGTGCGCGACACTGCAAAAAGACACCCATCAAGAAAATCATCATTTAAAGGGGAAAGGGACACAGATATATCAAGTAGCTGCAAACGGGAAAGATGATCAGCTACATCATTTTCTACTCTCTTTTTATCTTGAATGGTAATGTCAAACTCCTAAAGAAGTAGAATCCATCTGATTAACCTGGGCTTAGCATCTTTTTTTGCCAACAAATATTTCAACGCAGAATGCTTAGTAAAAATAATAATAGGAGATCCAATGACATAAAAGCGAAAATTTTCTAATACGAACACAATAGCCAACAACTCCTTCTCAGTGGTGGTATAATTTTTCTAAGCATCATTCAAGGTACGACTTGCATAATAGATGACAGAAGGCTCGTTACCAACTCTTTGACCAAGAACGGCCCCAAGAGCGAATTAACTAGCATCAGTCATAATCTCAAACGGCAAGTCCCATTGAGGGGGTTGCATAATGAGTGCCATGGTCCAATATTTTGTCAGTGTCTCAAAAGCCTGTTGGCACGCATCAGTCCATAAAAATTCAATCTCTGTTTGCAATAAAGAACACAGTGGTTTAGCAATACTACTGAAATTATAAATGAAACGCCTATAGAAGCTGGCATGGCCAAGGAAAGAACGAATATCCCTCACTGTCTTAGGGACAAGTAATTGGAAAATCAACTCTACCTTGGCTCTGTCAACCTCTATACCACCCTCAGAAACCAAATGGCCAAGTACTAAACCACTACTTACCATATACGGACACTTTTCCCAATTCAACAACAAGTTTTTTTCTTCACATCTTTTTAGGATAGCAGTCAAATTTTTCAAACAGGTGTCAAAAGATTTACCAAACACAGAAAAATCATCCATAAAAATTTCACACATCTCATCTAACATGTCAGAGAAAATACTCATCATGCAACGCTGGAAAGTAGCGGGTGCATTGCATAATTCGACTCGCATCCTGTGAAAAGCATAAGTACCAAAGGGGCAAGTGAAGGTGGTCTTCTCTTGATCCACTGGTGCTACGAAAGTTTGATGATACCTAGAAAAACCATCCAAAAAATAATAAAAAGCATTACCAGCTACTTTTTCGAGTATCTGATCTAGGAAGGGTAACGGGAAGTGATCTTTTTGGCTAACCAAATTTAATTTATGATAATCAATGCACATTCTCCAACCCGTTACTTTCCTAGATGGGATCAACTCTACACTAGCATTCTCAATGACAATCAAACTAGATTTTTTTGGTACTACCTGTGTTGGGCTTACCCACTTGCTGTCGAAGATGGGATAGATGATGTTAGCAGCTAATAGTTTCAGCACTTCTTTCATGGTTGGATTCAATCTTCGCTGCACATCACGAACCGACCTTGCATCTCCTTCTAGAAGATGTTGTGAGTACATATTGCAGGATCAATCCCTTTGATATCTGCAATAGTCCAGCCTATTGCTCCTCGATGTTGCCTCAATACCTGCAATAACTCAGTTTCCTGCTTCAAAGTAAGATGAGAAGAAATTACCACAAGGAATGTGCCCTCATCTGGGCCTAGAAAAACATATTTCAAGTCTTCAAGTAGTGGCTTTAACTCAAGTGTAGGGACTTCTTCTTGTGATGACTTCATGACTTCTGGTAAGTCAAGAGCTTCAAAAGTTAGCTTATGCCAACTACTCATATAACCTACATTTAACAATTGAGGGGAACCATCTATCTCCGTGCACTACCCCTCAGATTCTGTCAACTCTCTAAACAAAGGAACTGTCTCATCAAAAACGTCAAGCTGCTCGGGAGAGTCATTCTCAAATGCACTATCAGAACCAAACACAGATAACAACTCTGAAATATCAAAATCATCTATCACATTAACTGCACGTACCTCGAAGTCATCACAACCACTAGGCATCTTGCAAGCATTGAACACGTTCATCTCCAATGTCATATTCCCGAATGTGAGCTTTAGCACTCCACTTCGACAATTGATCAACACATTGGAGGTAGCAAGGAATGGGCATCCAAGTATGATAGGTGCTTGGGAAATGGTAGAAATACGCTGCTGCATATCCAAAACCACAAAGTCCACCGGGTAGTAGAATTTGTCAACTTGAACCAATACATCCTCAATAACACCCTGTGGTACCTTCACTGATCTGTCAGCCAACTGTAGCACAATGGAGGTCTTCTTCAGCTCACTTAACCCCAACTGCTCATATATTGAGAATGGTAGCAAGTTCACACTACTCCCCAAATCAAGTAGAGCTCTCCCAAAGCGAGATTCACCGATCATAATGGAGATGGTGGGAGAACCAGGATCTATGAGTTTCTGAAGAGTTTCACTCAATATCATTGCACTAACTTGCTCTATCAAGAAGTCTTCTTCTTTACATTCAATTTCCTCTTCACTGTGTACAAGTCCTTTAAACATTTCACATACGAAGGAACCTGCTGAATGGCATCCAAAAGTGGGATATTGATTTTCACCTGCTTGAAGATCTCCTGAATATCAGTATGATATTTGTTCTTTTGACCAGCTACCAACCTCTTGGGAAGGAGTACCACAGGTCAGTACTCCTTACTAGTCTCAGCCTCCACATCAACTAACTTCTTCAATTCTTGGCTTACTTCCTCTGGTTTCTTGGGCCTCGCCTGACTCCACTGCAACTTCTGGTGTTGAGGCAACTGTTTGCCTCTCAGTAGATTTCTCGAGTTTTAGGACTTCCTTCCCACTTCTCAAAGCAATGATGGCCTTTTCCGTCTCAATAGAATCCCCTGAAACATTATGCACTGGCTGCTATTGCTACCGGTATATCTGAGGATTAGGCTGACACTGCGCTGGAAATTTCCCCTTCTCTAAGGTACTCAACTGTGTACTGATCTTATTAATGGTGCCTCGCGGTTCATTATTAGTTGTGGCCTGAATTTGCATGAATTGCTAAAGAGTATCCTCAAGTGACCTTTTCGGTGGAATGGGTGCAACATTAGATGGAAACCCTAGAGGTGAGTAGTGATGAGAAATCGGATGTGGTTGATATGGATGTTGAGACTGTGGTGCAAAAGATTGGGGAGGCTTATGAAACTGTGAAGAAGATTGACCAGCCTGATCATTCCTCCATGAAAGATTTGGGCGATTCCTCCATCCCGGATTGTAAGTGTTTGAGAAGGGCTGATTGGGAGCTCTGTTAACCCAATTTGCTGACTGAATCTGATCATACCTACTCTGCTGCACTATCGTTATGATCAGACAATCCTGGGCCTTATGGTTAGAGTCGGGGCATAGAGAGCACACCTCAACTGATTTCGCCGCTCTCACCTTCTCTAACTCCATAACCTCTACCCTCCTAGCTAATCCAGCAATACAAGCGTGGATATCAGTTTCCTCTTTTATCTCATATTTACCTCCACCACCAATTGCCCTAAGAGGTTGCACTGCCATTGGTGCCTGATCAGATCGTGTATTCCAATGTTGTGCACTTTCAGCTAAGCAATCAAAGAATGCTAGTGCCTCATCTAGTCCCTTGCTAAAGAACTCCCCATTACAAATAGTCTGAACAAACTGCTTACAATCAGGAGTAAGGGCAGTATAGAAATAATTTACCATCCTCCAAGACTCAAACCTATGATGTGAACAAATATTAATCAGTTCTTTGAACCTTTCACAACAAGCCTGGAAAGTCTCATCGCCTCTCTGCATAAACTGACTAATTTGCTCCTATAGGAACTGGGTTCTCTGAAAAGGAAAAAAATTTATGTAAGAACTCACGTTGCATGCCAATCCAATCAGAAATAGAGTTAGGTCTTAGAGAATTAAATCAGATCTTCGCTTTATCTTTCAAGGAAAAAGGAAATAAACGAAGCTTAATGTATTCATCAGTTCTTGCTCTAGTAATGAAGGCAGTATATGCCAACTCAAAATCAGTCAAATGCTGGTAAGGATTCTCATAATCCTTCCCACGGAACTGAGGTATTACTGACAACATACCATGCTTAATGGTGAAATTCGGTGCATTATTTGGAAAAGCAATGCAGGATGGTGTAGTGGTGTGTGTAGGCTGCAAAAAGTCTTTCAAGGTGCGAGGTGCAAGTGGAGGTTCAGCCATGGTTTCTTCAAAATTCTTTTCAAAAAGATCACTCAAATCAATTTCAATGTCCTCACTTACAACAAAAATAGGAAACCTACTCCCTGTATTAGGTGACTATTTGTATAACCTATGTGAAATGTCTCTAACCCAAGGCATCAAACATCAACCCAAACAGCAGACAGTCGCCAACATAGCAACAATCAAGCATGATCAAAAAAAAAAAAAATTTGCACTTTTTTTTTAACAAAATACTTTATATATATATCTATATATACAGTGTTTTTAAATTATGAGAGAAATCAAAATAAATGGAGAAACACTAGATTGAAACAAATTCTAGCACTCCCCGGCAACGGCGCCAAAAACTTGACTCACTTCTAAAAATGAGTAGCACTAGGGCTATCTCAAGTATAGGAGCTACGTCGTGTAATAATTAACCCAAATAGGCCAGATCATCTCTACGAGGAATGCAGATTAGTTCTAAACTAGCGCAAAACAAAAAAATAAGAAAATAAGAAAATAAATTTTACTAAACATGGTTCAGATTCGAAATTTTGGATTTTTGGAAAATTTGTGATGAAATTAAAATGACACGAAACCTAAACTATGAACCTAACACGCATAAACAACAAAATAAATACGATGAAATTAAATAATTCAAATAACTATGTCAACCCATAATAATACATTTAATAACTCAACAAAAATAACTAGACTCCAACTCAACACAATAATGGCTTGAATAAAATAAATAGATCCAACAATCTCTAAAAATAAGCTAAACTTAACAATGGTTCAACTAAAAATGAACTTAATCTAGCAATATCTTAAACATAAACAAACCTCACACTAACATAAACAAAAATATCCAATCCAATAATCAAACTCAACCAAATATTAGAATAAAGGACAAAAAGTAAATAAACAGTTAGGAATTCTTTAAAAATGAAATATAATAACACACTAATTAACTTAAACAAACATTTAGTTCCAACACTAATTTCAAATAAAAGCAAGCTAAACTCAACAATAAATCTAACTCAAACAAGATTCAATGACTCTAAGTAAAAACTACAAGCTGACTTCCCTTCCTTTTGGACCCAGCCTTCTACTTTTTACAATACTTGCTTCCCTTCCTGTTGAAACCGAGCACACATCCCCATCTGTGTCACTTGCATGGTCGGGTCACTTCATGACTTGGCCCACTTCATTTTCTTTTTCTTTTCTTGTTTCTTCTCTTTTTTTTTCTTTGTTCCACCGCCAAATTTGACCTTCTTGGAGCCAGTTTCTCATAAAACTCGAAACACAAAAGTTGTAGATAATCTTTTCCTCTTTCTTTAAAAATTTAAATCGTCTCAATCAGAGCTTGGATGGAAAAGTTATACACCAAATACGAACAAGTGTTGATTTTGGTTACCGGGACTTTTCCTGCGATAAAAAATTATCAAAAATTTGTAAATTGCACAATAAAACTCAAGAATAATAATTTTGGCACTCTATTAAAATATTGGACAAATTTGGACATTTAATTAAAAATATAAGTCGTAAAGACCGGATTAAAGTGTCCAATTGCGCAGTTTTGGCACGTAATAATAGAACATGTTACCATTGGGCAAGACGAACTCTCCACCTAAGGGCTTGTTGAGAAAGGTGAGTGTACTAGTAGTTTTAGATGTGGTAGTAGCTGCATAACGTACTAGGGCAGAGGGAACCTATTTGTATGGGCGGGTAGATTTCCCTATCCTTAGGGCCTTCGCCGGTAAACTATTGTTAAATGCGTGAGTACGAGATTAATCTAATACTTTAGGGCTTACTGAGTAAGGTAAGTGCTCTGGTATGCTTTAGTTATGACCTTAGGGTTACCTATGTATCAAAGCAGAGTGGTGCTACTTGTATGGGCAAGTAATCACCCCTATCCTTAAGTAATCTCATGGGTTAAATTTCTATATGTGTTTGATTAGGTTCATAAAATGATTTCAAAGTTATGCCAATGATTTACAAATGTAATTAAAATGATGTCTATTTACCTCATGTTGGCCACACGCTGTTTTAATATGTATATTTCTTCCTTTACTGTGATGTGTCTCACCCGAATATGAATGTTTCTTTTTTAGGACATCCTCGAGGTCGAGGGTATTTTTAGTATTTTTGAGGATTGTAAAAGAGAAAAGGTATATTATGAATAGAGAATGGAATGTTTGTGGACATACTGAAATGTTTTGAGGGATATGTATATATGGAATGCAGGTGATGGATAAATTTTATGGATTTCTAGTTAGGATATAGTAAACTCTGGTATTATGGATGTTGGTATTATAGAACTATGTTTATGGAGATTATGGTTTATGTGTTCCACTGCGTATGTTATGGATTATGATTTATCAGGATATTATTAGGCATAACGCATTGGACCCGGGTTTAGGGGCTCAGGGCATTACATTATGGTATCAGAGCAATGATTTTGGGAATTTTGAGGATTTAGGAAATGATTTATACCTTTAGTTAGGATAAGGTGATAGATGGATACGTTAGGTTAGGTGTTGAGAAGTAGGTATGGTGTAGGAAAGTATAGGATTTTGCCTTATACCTGGGGAGGCAGAAAATCCCTTGACGGACTTTTGTTATTTTCTGATTCAATCGACGGTTTAGAAAACCATGGCAAATCCATCGACAGTAATGTTTCCTAGCAGTGAGATTGGTCCTTATATGGAGATTTGGATTTTATTTAATGATTATGTTATTTGGAGTTTTAATATGGAATTCTTATTTCTTATATGTCCTATTTTTGAGGATGGATTTTGGAGATGAGAATATAGAGGCTGAAGGAAGGGAGGATTCAGTTGACCTCTAGCGAGGAGGACATAGATACCTATAAGGTATTGCGGGGTATCGTTCGTCAAGTTAAAGCAGAAATGAAGAAGGAACCCAAGGAACAGAACTGTACACTTGCAGGACAGGGCTGCAGTATCAAGGAATTTATGAGGATGAACCCTCCATCCTTTATAGGGGGACCTGATCCTGTGGTAGCAGAGAATGGGTACAGGAGATAGAAGAAATCATAGTTGTTACTAAACTGCACGAACGAGAAGAAGGTCCGTCATGCTGCTTTCAAAATGACAGGAGACGCAAAGCACTAGTGGCTTTCTGCGAAGCTGCTGGAGGATCAGAGGATCATAAAGATAGCTCTCACCTAGGAGAGGTTCAGCTATTCTTTGACAGGTACTTTCCTTCATCTGTCAGAGAGGAAAAGATAGAAGAGTTCACCAATCTGACCCAGGGAGACATGACAGTTGCCGAATATGCGGCTAGATTTATATAATTGTCATGGTTCGCTCCATTCCTGGTCCCAAATGAAGCAAGAAAGGTTAGGAAATTTAAGAAAGGCCTGAGGTGCAGAATGTACGAGCTTGTAGTTGGGTTTCAGGTTTTGAGTTTTTCAGAAATAGTTGACAAGGCTTCAGTGTTAGAGAAGAGTATCCAGGGTAGCACTGAGCCTTCAGAGCAGAAGAAGAGACTTGCACCATTTGGCTTTCAGTCTGAGGTCAGTAAGGGATCAGGCGAAGAAAGGGAAGGAAGCAATGGGCTCTATATGCCCGAAGTGTGATAAGAGGCATAGGGGCGAATGCTAGTATGGCACTCCGAATTGCTACAGGTAAGTAAGCCAGGGCACCACAGGAAAGATTGCCGAGAACCCTTGCCTATGGTAGCTGCTTAGAATTAGGACAAAGGAAAGAAGTAGATGCCCTTGGAAGAGGTGGTCCGCCTCGACTGTACACACTCCGAGCTGAGGAGGATGCCATCAGAGAAGCAGGTATGAGATAATTTAATTTAATGAATGATGATTCAAATGACTTATGTGATTATATGCATGTTAATTTCTTATGATGGTATTTAGTAAATGAGTTTAATTCATGTAAAAGATTATTAGATAGTAAAATTTCGAGGATGAAATAATTTCTTAAGGAGGGGAGAATGTAATGACCCGGAATTTTAAATAATTAGAAATATAATGAATAAAGTGGATTAAAGGAAAATAAGGGATAAAGGAAAGACATTAGGAGAAAATAAAAGGCCTCGTCACGAATTTCCTGTACTCGTTGATGAGTGTCCTTCTAAGTTCATCGATGAAGTCTGCTCTCATCGACGAAGAAATCACGGAGAGAATTTTGGAACTCTGAATTTCGTCGACGCAGGTATCTTCTCGTCGACGAAGTTTCTATAGAACCTCGTCGACTAATCAACGTGTCTCGTCAACAAAGCCCTGCCTATAAATTGAAATTCTTTCATTTTTCAGCGTGAAAACTCGGCAAATTCTCCTTCTCTCTCTAGAGAAAACGACCTTCCAGCCTTCTCTCTTTGATTTCGGGCCGGATTTGACCTAGTTTGACGACCAGAACTGCCACGAGGTTCGTGGATCATTCTCTTCAAGGCTGTAGATTGTAGGGCAGATCGTGGGTTGTGAGGTTTGGGAAACATCCCAACATCAGAATAAGTTAGTTATTTTGGATTTCTAAGGAATGTAGTTATTTGGAGTTATGAAGTAGTAAATAAAGTAATTTCCTTAAGATTTAGTTAATTGGAATTTATTTTAATTAAGTTAGGATTTTTGGATTCAGGGTCCCAGGTGAACGCCATGTGGGTAATCAGTTTTTTAGATCCTACAGGGTTAGTTTGAAAGTCAGGTAGGTGGAAATTTATATATTAAATCAGGTTTTTTCATGAATTAAAAATGGATTAATGTTATTTATGTACATATGTTTATAACGTGGGTTTAGAATGCGCTATAAAATGTTATGTTTTCGCGAGCCTAAGGTGTTTATATAGTTTTGTATATGTGAAAGTAAACGATGAAAGTGGAAAGGAATTTTCTAAGAAATTAATAAGAAATGAAATGTAATTTCCGTATATCAATGTAATTATAGGTTGGCTTATTTTGTAGGAATTAATTGAATTTTTACTATAAATTGTGTGGCATGAGAATTCTGTGTAATATATGTTTAACTATACGAGATGAGGTTAATAATAAGCTTTATGATAAAAATGTATGGGACAATGTTGCTTATGTATGTTAAATGCAACCATGTATGTAAGTAGCTGAAAGACAACCATGTGAGCAGATTCTAGCGCATTCTTATGGAAAACTAACGCACAGATTCTAGCGCATATCTATGTGAAACTACTGATGAATGCTAAAACTAAGCTATACTCAGGAATAAATGAATATGTTATGCAATGAATGACCATGGAATGACATGCAATGAAAGAATGTGAAACGTGAACGATACGAATGGGAAGAGTCACGTAAAGTGGAAACGAAATCAAAGTTACGCGAATGAACAGATAAATGTTATGAATGAATAATAAATAGAAAGAATGAATGGTATACAATATTCGAGGTAGGTATGTACGTAGATATGTATGATTGGCAAGGCGACCTCTCCGCCTGAGGGCTTGCTGAGAAAGGCGATTGCACTAGTAGTTTCAGATGTGGCAGTAGTTCTGCATAACATCTAGGGCAACGGGAACTATTTGTATGTGTGGTAATTTCCCGATCCTTAGGGCCCTTTCCAGTAAACTATTGTGAATGCATGAATACGAGAATTAATCTACCCAAGGGCTTACTAGTAGGCAAGTGCCCTGGTATGCTTTAGTTGTGACCTTAGGGTTACCTAGGTATCAGAGCAAAGGGGTGCTATTTGTTATGGGTGGGTAATCACCTATCCAATATTGTAATGTACTTACAAATAATGGCTATTTACCTCCTGTTGGTCACACGCTGTTTTACTATGTTATACTTCCTTCCCTACTCAGAATGGGTCTCACTCGAATAATGAAATGTTTCTTTTCTCTGACAACCGCGAGGTCGGGCCTATGAGCTCGAGGTATTTTTAGCATTTTGAGGAGTATAAAAGAGAAAGGTATATTATGATAAACTTGGGGATGTAAATATTTTTATGTTTTACGTTTTATGTTAAGGTTATTGAATAGAGAATGGAATGTGTTGTGGACATACTTAAATGTTTTGGGGATATTTATATATGGAAATGCGGTGATGGATAAATTTTTATGGAATTTCCTAGTAGGATATGTAACTCTGGTATTATGGATGTTGGTATTATAGAACTATGTTTTATAGAGATTATGGTTATGTGTCCGCTGCGAATGTAACGAAGGGAATTGATTTATCAGTTATTATTAGGGCATAACCACCGGCCCCGAGTTTAGGGGTTCCTGGCGTTACAGATTCAATTTGTTACCTTCATTTATGTAAAAATCTCATATTCTCTAATTAGCTGGCCTATTTTTTTTTTTGACTATTCTCTTTATATTGTCTCCATTGTTTTTTGAATCCCCCCCCACACCCCAGCATCTCCCCATTTCTTTTGCGGTTTCAGATCCTCATATACAACTATATTCATCATCATTTTAAGCACAAGAAAGACAATGTCTTGCTTTAAATTGGAGTGCTACTATCCTATTTTCTTATTGATAGTTCCATTCTCATCTTCGGATATCTTTATTCTTGTCATTTTTCTTTGTGAATGAGAAGTCTCCATTTGATTATGATCGCCCACAAATCCAAATTGTATGATGGAATGAAGACGTCATTTGATTTTTACATGAGGAGAAGTTGGTGTCGTCGAACTCGGTACGTTGTGTATGGATGTCCAAGGGAAGAAGAGTGTTCACCATGTATGCCATTTGATCTTTCTACTCTAGAAATTACTTCGATAATGTAAGCGCCTTGCTCTGATACCACTTGTTGGCCCTTAACCGAGCCTAAAGGAGGGTGAATAGGCTTTTTTTCGCGTATTTTTCTTTCTCTACAAAATATAAAATCTTGGCAAGATGTCAAATGATTATATCACATAATCAAATTAAAACAAACCTCATGCACAAGATTATAAATTACAGAGAAGAGGAAAATTTTAACACGATGTTAAGTGGTTCGACCCTTTGCCTACATCCACGCTGATTCACACTCAAGGTTTTCCACATCCACGAAACAACCTCTCATTCACTGGTGTAGAAGCCTTTACACCACGGGAGCAAATCCTTTACCTCACACAGAGCCTTTCCAACAAGGTGCACAAAAACCATGCAATTTGTTAACAAAACTCTC